>NC_136488.1:107976626-107979126 GCF_053919585.1 Euprymna scolopes
CACCGATGAAATAAAAAAACGCAAATAAAAACAACGCAATAAAACTTTTAAAAATACGGCACACTTTTGTTGTTCTTGTTTGTTTTTTTTGGTAATTTTCCTTATTTTTTTTATTTTTTCAAGATAATACTATTAAATGGACACTATTATGCCAAATTAGCCCCCCCCCTCAAAAAAATGCACAAAAATTCGAGATTTAAGGTTTTGACGAGATAATTTATCGAATTGTCCGGACTATTGCGAGAGAACCATCCATTAGTTGTTCCTGAAATTTTGCCACATATTGTATTTCAATACATAGTAACAACATTTTTTTGCCGAAAATTCCCGTTGCGTCCCCAGATTTCATCGGTGAAGAAATTTTGAAGGCCAAACTGCTTAAAAAAAAGGCCAAATTCTGCGAAATTTGGACTCGCTATCAAAAAAAAAGGGAAATCCTCCAACTTGAACTTTCTGTTTGGTTAAGAATCAAGATGGCTGAATTAATAATTACTCGCTTATAAGACTATCAATACACCCAAAAAATATAGATTTATTTTTGGGTAAAGTTCCCCCGGGTTTTCCTTTCACTTGAGCAAATAATGGTCTTTTGTTATATATATGGCGTACTATTATCCTTATATATATGATGTTTATATATATATATATATATATATATATATATATATATATATATATATATAAATATATGTATATATATATATATATATATATATAAGTGATAGTGTCTGTGTGTGTCTGTGCGTCTGTGTGCATTTCCCTACGCTAAAACTCTGTCAATTTTAAGCCTAGAGATTCGAAATTTGATATACAGGGTACTGAGATGAAAATCGATGTGATAGGTTTTCGACAGAAATTTTGCGATTAAGTGGTCAATATTCAACGATTTGACCTTTGAGAACTCTACCAAACTCCTCCTACTATTTTGGGTCTAAAAACGTGATATTTTAGATATAGATTCCTTGGACATGGATCTAACTTATTAACTTTACTTGATCCCTAAACAATGAATGTTAAGAGGTCATAATAGGGGTCAAAGTTTAAAAAAATTGACCGTTTTTTTTCTCAGCATTAACCTCAAAACACCTGGGCAACGCCGGGCACCGATTGCTAGTATATAAATAAATATATATAAATATATATATATAAATATATGTATATACATACATACATACATATATATATATATACATACATATATATATAAATATATATATACATATATATATATAAATAAATGTATATACATACATATATATATAAATATGTATATACATACATATATATATAAAATATATATATACATACATACATATATATATAAATATATATATACATACATACATATATATATAAATATATATATACATACATATATATACATAAATATATATACATACATATATATATAAATATATATATATATACATACACATATATATATACATACATATATATATACAAATATATATATATATACATATATATATATATATAAATATATATATATACATAGATATATGTAAATATATATATACATATATATATATAAATATATATACATACATATATATATAAATATATATATAAATATATATATACATACATACATATATATGTAAATATATATATACATACATATATGTATAAATATATATATATATAAATATATATATACATACATACATATATATGTAAATATATATATACATACATATATATATATAAATATATATATACACATACATATATACATACATACATATATATATATAAATATATATACACACATACATATATATATATACATACATATATATACATACATATATATATAAATATATATATACATACATACATATATAAATATATATATATATATACATATATATAAATATATATATACACATACATATATATATATATACACACAAATATATAAATATATATATATACATACATATATATATATAAATATACATACATATATATATATAAATATATATATACATACATACATATATATATATATATAAATATGATGATTGCAACGTCTTGTCAGACGAGTGCCACTCCCTCAGACATTTAAAATCCATGAGCCCAAATACCTGAGGGAGTATCTATACAAAGATGATGTTACAGAGTCTTTGCTTTGTACGACAGCTAAGTCTCTCTCTCAGTTCAAAATGTTTAACCCCAATACACATATACACACACACAAATATACACGGTGCTAGTTGGCCGTTGACCCAGAAAAAGAGTTCATTCGCCTTTTGGAAAGTCTTCTTTTAATCCTTCAGGGAGACTAGCCACCCTCCTCACCAAACAACTCTGGTGGGGCAACCAGATTAGTCGCCGGTGACCCGACCATGAGGCAGGTAGTACTGGGTTACATGGTACCAGTAGCATATGAGATAACCTGACATGATATATGAATATATATATATGCATACATACATACTTATATATATATATATATATTTATACATACATATATATA
>NC_136488.1:107984126-108031626 GCF_053919585.1 Euprymna scolopes
CATCAACTTAATGTGCCTTTGATGCAATGTCCAGGTCTCTGATGAGTACAACAATGTGGTCAGCACACAAGTCTTGTAAACGCAGATCTTAGTCCAGTCTGTGATGCCACGATCAGACCACACTCTCTTTTCCAACCTTCCAAAAACAACAGATGCCTTCTGAATGCGCCTGTGGATTTCAGTGTCAAGACAGCCATCCTTCGACAGAGAATTACCAAGGTACACAAATGAATCAACTCCACCCAGTCTAGCCCCACAGACCATGATGTTTGGCTCCACGTATGATTGGCCCGGTGCAGGAGTGAACATCACCTTTGTTTTAGACAGACATCCTCAGACCAAAGGCAGTGCAGGAGTCAGCAAAGCTATTCATTATATGCTGCATATCAGTCTCAGTGTGTGACAAAAAAACAGCATCGTCTGCATACAGTAACTCCTTGACCAAGACATGATGTAGCTTGGTTCTGGCATTAAATCTTCTAAGATTAAAAATGCGACCTGTGGTTCGAAGCTTTAACATGACACCCCTATCGCAATCACGAAACGCATGAGCAAGCAGAGCAGCAAAATATATAGAGAAAAGAGTAGGGGCAGTAATATCACCTTGTTTGACACCATTGTCAACTGGGATTTCATCAGACAATTTTCCGTTAAATGAGACTCGAGCTTTCATGTCCCTGTGCAGTTCCTTGAATATTCTAACAAAGGTTGGAGGACACCCTACTTTCTCCAAGATTAGCCACAGAGCATCCCTGTTAACCGTGTCAAATGCTTTGGTTAAATCAACAAACACTTGACACAGTGGCATCTGTTGTTCAATGCATTTTTCCTGGACTTGCCGGGCTGAAAAAATCATATCCATAGTTCCTCTGCCAGACCTAAAGCCACTTTGTGATTTCGGAATAGCATTAGGACAAATATCCTCCAGTAACATGTTTAATAGAAGTCGTGCGAGAACTTTTCCAGCAGCTTCCAAAAGCATAATCCCACGGTAGTGGTCACAAACATTCTTCTGTCCCTTTCCCTTAAACAGGGTCACCAAGACACCATCAATCCAGTCCTGTGGAACCAGGAGCACCTTTCCAGATTTCCTCAACAAAACTAAGGATAGCATTAGCAATATTTGCACCTCCAGTCCTAAGAAGCTCCACCGGAACACCATCCAAACCAGGTGCCTTTCCACTGCTGATTTGTGCGATAGCCAACTGCACCTCAACCAGATTAGGCAAACGATCCATTCTGAATATGGTATCAGATTGTGGCAGGCTATCAATTGCATCAGCATCCACCGCTGAGGGATTGTGAAACACATCAGTAAAGTGCTCCTGCCATCTCCTCAAGATATTCTCTGTATCCTTAATGATAACAGAACCATCTTTCGATATCAGGGGTGATATTGAAGAGGTAGCAGGATCAAATACTTGGCGCAGCAGTCCATAAAATTCCTTCGCATTTTTTGTGTCAAATGCCCTCTGGATCTGCTCCGCTATATCCATCCACCATTGGTTTTTCATTTTTCTTAGCTCACGTTGCAATGTGGCTTTGACCTCTTTGTATTGTCGCAATTTAGTTGTATGATCAGAATGATTTCCATGAAGTAAAGATTCATAAATTGTCTGTTTATTCATCAGCAACTTATTAATTTCAAGATTGTTGTCGTTAAACCAGTCCTTGTTCTTATCACTCTAGAAACCAAGAATTTCAGCACCAGCAGAATAAACTTGAGTCTTAAAATTCACCAATGTGCCATCAAATGCAAGATTATCAAGCTTTTCCGCCATACTCTTTTGAACTTCAGGCAGCTTTAACTTCACGACATCAATACGGCTAGGCACCTTAACACCACTGTGACGAACCTTCTTACGGATTCGTAAATTAAACTTTCATCTCACCAACTTGTGATCGGTGTCACATTCAGCACTGCGTATGACACCAACAGTATATGCATCTCGAAGGTCGCATTTCCGAGTTATGATGAAGTCAATTAGGTGACCATGCTTTGAACGTGGGTTTATCCAAGTAGCTTTGTGCTTCAGTTTACGTCGAAAAAAAGTGTTACAAATAGCGAGGTTAAATTCTGAACACAGCTCTAGTAGCTTAAGGCCATTAGCATTCATGGTACCGATACCATAGCGGCCAAGAGGACTCCAGGTCTCATAGTCTTTCCCAACATGGGCATTGAAATCACCAAGAATAACAAGTTTTTAATTAATTGGTGTAGATGCAACAACAGAGCGCAGAGACTCATAGAAACACAATATGCCGTTTTCATTCGCTTGAAGGGTTGGTGCATAGACCGAAAGAATAGTGATGAATCTGCCATGTGAAAGAGGAACACGAAGTTTCATGATGCGATCACAGATACTGGAAGGAAATTCCATAGTATCAACTAAGGATGTTTTAATCGCAAAACCGACTCCACCATCTCTACGGATACCCTCCGGTTTACCAATCCAGAAGACAGTGTAGCCTGATGATAGCTCTGTCATCTGATCTTCTCCCCAGAGACGGGTCTCTGACAGAGCAGCAATATCTATATCAAGTCTTCGTAGCTCTGCAGTTACAAGTGCCGTCCTGCGCTCTGGACGGTTGGATGATGCTTTATCAAGAAGAGTGCGTACATTCCAACAGCATAAATTGAATTTTGTTCCTTTTTGGAGATACATTTTTGTTTTCTTCCTGCTTACATGAACCACCGTCAGCCGCAGGAAACTAACCAGTGATAGTATGACAGACAATTTTTAGTGCACCTTTTCTAGCACTTTCCCAAGACATTGGGTGAGCAGTGCTCTCCCTGAATAGGGCTGCTCAGTCACAGAACCCCCACCGGAGTTGGCCTCTGTCATGTGAAGGCACAACAACAATGTTAAGATAGGGTACTTGCTGCCCCTGTGTAGATTTGTGACTGTGTACCTCCAACTGGTCAAGTCTGTACACGTTGCCACTCCTCCATCGCCATAGGACTTGTAATAGAAATAAACGACAGATGAGGATAAGATGGTAAAAGATAAAAGATAGATAAATCTCAAGTAACATCTGTACATCGTTGTATTAAAGTGACGAGCGCTTGTACGACACGAGTGCCACTCTCTAAGTCTCAGCAACAATAACCCAGTGACAAGCCATTGCAAGATGACTAGTAATTGCTTTGACCGCAGATTTCTTGTAGGAGTTGTCCTCTCCTAGAAGGGTTGCCTCCACCACGGCTTACAGGAGTTTCTACCCCACTAATGTCATTTACCCATGACTGGGGCTTAGGTAACTGGGCACCAGAGCATGGTCCACACGCTGGTGGGTCATGAATGCCGCAGCTTACAGGGCCTAAGCTCCTCTGGAGGTTTCTGTCAGGGTTACCTCACCCTTAGCCTTTGGTTCAAAAACCTTACATATACATACATATATATATACATACATATATATATATACATATACATACACATACATATATATATACATACACATACATATATATATACATACACATACATATATATATACATATATATATATATATATATATGATTGCAACATCTTGTCAGACGAGTGCCACTCCCTCAGACACTTCCATAAGCCCAAATTCCTGAGGGAGTATCTATACACAGATGATGTTACAGAGTCTTAGCTTTGTACGACAGCTAAGTCTCTCTCTCGGTTCAAAATGTTGAGATCCAGCAACAAGCAAGAGCAAGATAGCCAGCAACAATTCAAACTGCAGACCAGCTTAATGCGGGTACTGGTCTCCCGCTTTATGGCTTTTTAAATCAGAGATTTGCTTCTCCTAGAAAGGTTGCCTTCACTACGGCTTACGGGAGCCCTCTCCATCCCAACACATATATACATACACACAAATATATACGGTGCTGGTTGGCCGTTGACCCCGAAAAAGGGTTCATTTGCCCTTTGAAAGGTCTTGTTTTTAATCCTTCAGGGAGACTAGCCGCCCTCCTCACCAAACAACTCTGGTGGGGGAACCAGTTTAGTCGCTGGTGACCCGACCATATATATATATATATATATATATATATATATATATATATATATATATATATGATTGTTGAGCTGGATTAAATCCGACGATATGAAATAAAATGGAGGTGGAAGGACCTGGATACTCAACGTTTCGCCCGATTTATGCGGGCTTCTTCAAGAGGGATGGTCATTGACGAGAGAGTCGGATGATTGGGGCTATATATAATGATGGGGGAAAGCAACGTGTTTTCCTTATGTAAATTAGATATCACATATACATATATATACATTTTATGAGAGAAAAAAAATTAGAGTAAATTAGTGTAGTGGATTACGTCTAAAAGTTAAAATATCGTAGAGATTAAACAAAAAAAATGTGTTTGGAAATATAGCGGTGATAGATTAAATAAATAAAATGACACGAGATTACGAAAGAATTTTTTTTTTTATAATTAGAAATAATTGAATTGGGATAAAATAGCGTAGTAACTTAAAAGATGGTGTCTAAAAATAAGAATAGGAGGTGATAAAATGGAGTCTAAAAATAGATAATGATAAAATAAAATACAGTAAATAAGTAAAATAAAAATAATAAAATTAAGTGAAATTACGAATTTTTTTTTTATCGCGTTTAACCGGTGTCTAAGTTGTTCTCTTTAATAATTATTTTCGACAGAAAGGGAGCAACGTGGAAAAAACCTTTTCTTTGCTTAATTATATTGCTGGAATGGGAGATTATAGCTGACTCAATTAAACGTCGTGTGGATCTGTTATGTATGTGTTTAAGGAAAGTTGCTTTGTTAAAATCAAAATGGTGGTCGTTTTCCATGATATGACAAAATATGGCGTTGAGTGTATTGTTGTTTTTTTACATCTCTTTTGTGTTCATATATTCTTTTATTTAAATTACGCTGAGTTTCTCCTACGTATATTCTTCCACAATCAAGGCAGGGTATGGAATATATTCCGGCTTTGGTGTTAATGTTGGTATTAGTTGTAATTTTACGCGTTAGATTCCTAATTGTTAAAGAGTTTAGTTTTGTTATTTGAATGCCTGTCTTATTTAGGTTCTTATAGATTGTGTCGTTGTTTTTATTAGTTGGTAATGTTAATTGTCTGTTGTGTGTCTGGCTATTTAGGGAATGGTTTCGGTTATGGTAAATTTTTAGTGTTTTTTCTTTTTGTATTTGCCAAAAAATTTTGAGGGTATTGCAAGTTCATGAATGTACGTTCGATATACTCAAATTCTTCCACGATGTATTCTTCACTGCATATTCTCAGGGCCCTAAGAAAAAATCCTATTAGAATACCTCTTTTTACTTTATCATCGTGATGAGAGTAAAAGTGTATGTAATCATTTTTATTCGTGACTTTTCGATGGACTTTAAAACTTAGATGATCATTGTTATTTATGATATTGATATCCAGAAAAGGTATGGAGTTGTTATTTTCTCTTTCATACGTATAGTTAATAGTGGGTTCGATCTTGTTTAATTTATCTGTGATATTCTCTATTTTGGAAGATGTAGGAAGAAAAATTAAAATATCAATATATCTATAGTAGAAGGTGCCCTTGGGCAATTTATATTTCATGGGTCCGGTTTCTATGAATTCTAAAAATAGACATGCTAAAACCCCACTTAGAGGGTTACCCATGGGCAATTGTAAAATTTTTTTTTTTTTAATCTCTACGATGTTTTAACTTTTAGACGTAATCCACTACACTAATTTACTCTAATTTTTTTTCTCTCATAAAATGTATATATATATGTATATATGATATCTAATTTACATAAGGAAAACACGTTGCTCTCCCCCATCATTATATATAGCCCCAATCCTCGGACTCTCTCGTCAATGACCATCCCCCTTTAAGAAGCCCGCATAAATCGGGCGAAACGTTGAGTATCCAGGTCCTTCCACCTCCATTTTATTTCATATATATATATATATATATATATAGAGAGAGAGAGAGAGAGAGAGAGAGAGAGAGACAGAGAGAGAGAGATAGAAGAAAAAATATATATATACGCATAAATATATATGTATACGTAGATATATAATGAAAATTACAGAAATAATATTCCAATGTGATAGAGAAATATTATATATTATATATATATATATATATATATATATATATATATATATATATATATATATGCCTGTGTGTATACATACGTATATACATATTTATATGTACGTATATCTATATGTATATATACGTATAGCTATATATATATATATATATATAAATATTTGAAAATCTTTCGAGGGGTACAGAATTTAATGATGGCTACATATAGACCAATATACATAATGATTATTTAAAAAAATAAAAAATGAAAATAAAAGCCAGCTAATCCGGTTTCGATCCTCGCTCAACAGAGCCAAACCGAGGACAATACGATTAAAAAAAAATAAATAAAGTCATGAATATGGCAAGGGAAAGGAGAAAAAAAATATCAAAAATAAACAGGGGAAACAAAATTACATAGAGACCAAATTAAGTCCAAGAAGATTTTCTTTTTGCTTGCAAAGAGAAGGTCTCATCGACTTAATATAAATAGTCTCTAGAATTTTTAAATGATATGGAGAGTGCGACCTGCTCAAAATAGTGAACATGTCGACACTGAAATTCGTGGCACACGCATGGTTATTTATAAGGTGGTTGCAAATCGCAGAACCATAAGTATTATTCAAAACATCCGACGGCGAGAAATTTGCATAACGAATTTTCGAAGGCACATGATGTTTTAAACGAAAATCTAATCTTTGTGATGTTCGCCCAACATAGTGCGCACTGCAACTACATTTAAATAAATAAATAAATAAATAAATAAGAGAATTATTATGGTGGGAGGGAGAACATCTTTGCGAATAGACGGCAACATAGGCCTGGTTAAAAAAACAACACGAGGATTAGATGCAAAATAACAGCGTTGTGCAGACACAGAAATTTGCTGGGCAAAACGGTCACTAATGTTGCCCAGCCAAGGTAGACGTAGGTAAACAGGACATCTATTAACCGTAATTTCTTTAAGTTTATAGAAATTAGAAACCTTCTTATTAATAACAGTTTCAACAATATCCAATGGGTAACCATTATTACAGAGGGTCCTTGTAATAAATTTCAACTCGTCATCCAGTTTAACCCTAGAACAAATCATCAAGGCCCTATGTATTAATGTCTTAATCAAATTATATTTTTGGTTTATAGGGCAGAAAGAGTCCCAACGAGTATAGAGACCCGTAAAGGTTGGTTTACGATAAACCGAAGTAAGAAAACACGAAGATGTCTTAGACACAAGTACATCTAAGAACGGAAGAGTAGAATTCGTTTCCTTATCTACCGTAAACTTAAGGGCTGGATGAACGTTATTAAGAGACACAAAAAAGCATCCGCATTCGTCTCGTTGTCAAATAAGCAAAAGGTATCATCAACGTAACGAAAATAAATGTCTGGTTTGCATAAACCAGACAATAGATCCTGTTCATGAAAACCCACAAAAATATTAGCCAACGCTGGTCCCAATGGGGAACCCATGGCCACACCATCTGCCTGTCTGTCGGGTCTCTATACTCGTTGGGACTCTTTCTGCCCTATAAACCAAAAATATAATTTGATTAAGACATTAACACATAGGGCCTTGATGATTTGTTCTAGAGTTAAACTGGATGACAAGTTGAAATTTATTACAAGGACCCTCTGTAATAATGGTTACCCATTGGATATTGTTGAAACTGTTATTAATAAGAAGGTTTCTAATTTCTATAAACTTAAAGAAATTACGGTTAATAGATGTCCTGTTTACCTACGTCTACCTTGGCTGGGCAACATTAGTGACCGTTTTGCCCAGCAAATTTCTGTGTCTGTACAACGCTGTTATTTTGCATCTAATCCTCGTGTTGTTTTTTCAACCAGGCCTATGTTGCCGTCTATTCGCAAAGATGTTCTTCCCCCCCCCATAATAATTCTCTTTTTTTTTTTCTTTTTTTTTTTTTTTTTAATTCAATTTTCACCCCAAACAAGGCACAGTGCCACTTTGAAGCAGGGGGCTACTATTAGGGAATTAATTAGCGGGGTCATTATGAAGGGAGAAGAGTAGAAAGATGTTTGTTAACATTACACTTGAACTTCTGCATATCATTGCAGTTGGGAAAGCAGAATCCCGGAAGGGAGTTCCAAAGACCCGCAGTTCTGGGGAAGAAACTATTGGAGTAAAAGGCTTTCTTGCACCTAGGGATCTCCACTGTAAAGGGATGAGACTTAGTAGCTTGTCGGGTTTGTCGGGGGTAGTTACGTCGGGGAGGTACAAGTGTTTGCAGTTCGTCAGAGCATTCACCATTAAAGTATTTGTAGAACAGGCAGAGGGATGCAACATCTCGTCGATGGGACAGAGGTTGAAGCCCAGATGACAGTTCAGGACCTATCAGGTTTGCGACTCTTTTTTGAACCCTGTTCAGGAGCGAGAGACAAGCAGCAGATGCACCAGCCCAGATGTGACAACAGTACTCCATACATGGGCGAATGGTTGCCTTATAGAGGTATAGGATACTGGCAGGCGTAAGTAGTTTTCTAGCACGGTAGAGGGAGCCAACCTTCCTCGCAGCAGCCTTGGCAATGCTCTCAATGTATCTATTCCAGTTCATATTCCCTGTAAACGTTAGGCCGAGGAGTTTAAAAGAAGTACTTTCAGGCAATGTGTTCTTGGCCATTGCTATTGGTGGTAGAGAAGGTTTCTTGTAGTTATTGAAGGAAACAAGCTTGGTCTTAGCAGCATTGAATGAGACCAACCATTTTTGTCCCCATTCCACTACGGATTGGAGGTCATCCTCTAGTGTTTCTGCCATTTTCTTGGATATGTGTTCATTTGTTTTCCCCTCATATCTGTTATAGAGAGTGGTGTCATCGGCAAATATACCCATCTCCGAAACAATATTATCAGGGAGGTCGTTTATGAATATCAGGAACAATAGAGGTCCAAGGATAGACCCCTGAGGCACTCCCGCATTTATGTCATATTGTTTGGATGTACGTCCGTCGAGGACAACTTTGATTTTTCTATTACTTAAGAAGGATTTAATTACGTTATGAATTCTTCCAGTGATTCCATATGATCTAATTTTCCTTAGAAGACCATCGTGCCATACCCTGTCAAAAGCCTTAGATATATCAAGGGCCACCGCTCTACCCTCCCCTGTTTTATCCAATGAACGGTATATACGTTCAGAAACTACAGTTAAGATATCTGCTGTTGAACGGGCTTGCCTGATTTATTTATTTAAATGTAGTTGCAGTGCGCACTATGTTGGGCGAACATCACAAAGATTAGATTTTCGTTTGAAACAGCATGTGCCTTCGAAGATTCGTTATGCAAATTTCTCGCCGTCGGATGTTTTGAATAATATTTATGGTTCTGCGATTTGCAACCACCTTATAAATAACCATGCGTGTGCCACGAATTTCAGTGTCGACATGTTCACTATTTTGAGCAGGTCGCACTCTCCATATCATTTAAAAATTCTAGAGACTATTTATATTAAGTCGATGAGACCTTCTCTTTGCAAGCAAAAAGAAAATCTTCTCGGACTTAATTTGGTCTCTATGTAATTTTGTTTCCCCTGTTTCTTTTTGATATTGTTTTTTTTTCTTTTTTTTTCTCCTTTCTCTTGCCACATTCATGACTTTATTTATTTTTTTTTAATCGTATTGTCCTCGGTTTGGCTCTGTTGAGCGAGGATCGAAACCGGGTTAGCTGGCCTTTATTTACATATAAATATATATATATATGTATATATATATTAAACGTGCTTGATTTTACCATTTTCATTTTTTCTTTTTTTCTAATGATCATATTTGTGTCAAAATTAAAACAAGTTATACCTACCTATTATATAAACCTACAACTTTAAATTTATTACATTAATAAAAGTTAATAGCATTAATTGAAATTAATAATATGACTATGAAATAACATGTTAGAATGCAATTAATTCTGTGAATTCTGGAGCTGTCAAAATTAAAGCATGTTCTGAAATCTGCCGTTTAACACTATCTGAATAGCTTTCTCTCTTTATCTGATTGCCTCGGCATTTTTATAGAACATAATTTTCTTCTCTTTCATGTGATAACCGAGGAGTTGAATTTCGGGCTGCAAAGTTCAAGGTGACTATATGACTGTGTTCGAATCCTTCAAACAATAGCAATTACTACTTTTGACACTGATTATTGCGTAAGCATGAAGCACTACTGCCAGTGGGTAAAATGAATTAGTATTTATTTACAAAAATATGAGAAATGTAACAACCAAAGCAAATTTACATATTTTACAAGTTTTTTTTTATTAAATTATTACAACAAAGATTAATTTATGGTAAAAATATTTAACTCAAATTTTAAAGAAAAACAACTTTTTATCAGAAGTTGAAAAACCAATGAATAAGTACATCTTGAACAATATAAATTTGTAAAAGATAATTTATTTTTAATTATAATTCTCTGTCCTATTATTACTTGCCATTAGAAGATTTTGACTGCACTGAGAACAATAGACGTCATAAGAGAACAAGCTTGTAAAAACTGAGGCATATTTTGGCATGCATTTTGTATAATATGCAATATGAAGCTACCTTTTTTATTTTTAAAGTTTAATCCATATAGTTACAGCTTACACCAGTTGACCGATCATGATCAAACCTGGCAAGATGATTGTCCCCCACCTAGTGATGGCGAGCACCATTTTTCAAACTAAAGGTCAAACGTCAAGATCATAGCCTATGTATATATACTCTCCTACAATCCGCACCAGTGGACCGATCACGACCAAACCTAGCATAATGATGGTCTCTCGCCTAGAGATGGTGCACGCCATTTTCCAAGGTCAAGGTCACAGCTTATGTATGTATACTCTTTTACAGCCCACACCACTGGACCGATCATGACCAAACCTGACAGTATTGATCGTCTCTGACCTAGTGATGCTATGCACTATTTTTCAAGATTACGGTCAAAGGCTTAGGTCGGGACTTTGCTAGTATATATATATATATATATATATATATATATATATATATATATATATATATATATATATATATATAATTATTTTTTACAGCCAAACAACGTCGCAGCTCACACGAGCCATGAAAACTAACAAACCAGAAGACCAAGACTTTAGGTTCGCCCGCATTGGGGTTCCTCAGATTATCTCAAGATTCAAAACACGAATCTCTTGCATACAAGGCAAGTACCCTGTCACATAGTCACCGCGCCATTAGCTAACACAAATCAAGATTTCGCTGCGGTTTGCTTGATCTGTGTTAGCTAATAGACTTTTTTGTGTGTGGCGCAGTTAATGGGGGGGGGCTGATTCTGCACAAGTCGGTGACTACATCTTGAATTAACTATTTAAAAATAATCCAGGGTTGAATGGTGGTTTATATTGTGATGACGCATTATTTTTTTGTAAAATCAAGTAATAGTATATTGGAGAAAACCAAAGAGAAATTAATCAGTTTTTAGTGAAATGAATCTTAAAATAACTATGCATATAAACAACAAAATTGTGAATATTCTTAACGTAATAGTTTAAAAGGTTAAAAAAAATGTTCCTGGTGCTCATATTGTATTACAGTAGTTTTTTCCATGTTTACATTTTCTCCCGCTTTTTAGTATATTTCATATTTTCTCTTAGTTTTTCTGACTCTTTTAGTCTTCATATTATGAACTGCTGAGACGATGAAATTTAGCAAATGTTTTATTTTAGCTGACTATTCTTACATTCCATATTTTTTCTTTGATGAATTTGTTTCCTTTGGAGGAGTTTAAGATGTTCATTTCCTCACACTGTCTCCAGTGCTAGGCACTAGTGATAGGATGATTTCACTATTTTTCCTGATTACCTTTTTTACCAAGTACCTGTTTTGTTCTAAATTCTGGCACAATTATCGATTTTGTTCTAAATTCGCTATTCCGATACTATTGCTGATTCCAATGTCAATTCAAATAATGAAATACCCCAAAGAACAAAGCCACAACATAAAAAGTAATTATCTGCACAAACTATCGTGCTTTAGAATTTAGAATAAGGGATAACGCAAAATGAAACTCGTTTCCAGGCCATTCTCAAATTTTATGACTCTTCTTTAAATATTTAGCATTAACCTGAAGTCAACTAATAATTGTTCAAAAAGTAAAAATAAATAAAACGAACAGAATTTATCTCCCGTAGCATTTCGATTAACTCCCACAGAAATTCATTTTACATTTAATTAACCTATAAAATTGATCCCCACCCATAATTTAAATAAATTTTTATATTGTTTTGTTTTTCTCCGCTAAGTTTATCAGGATGTTTACATACAATCGCCTAAAAAGTAAAATCTTATTTTTCTTTGGGTAATGATTTAGCTTAGGGTCTTAATATGTAATAATATGATAATACTTTTTAGTCCTTATATAATAAAAGAATTTACTTAACATATATATAAAAAAAATCGTTCAACATTTAATATTACGTTTTAATATAAGTTTGAATATAAAGCAAATTAAATAAAAAGACATGTTAATAATTTATTTTTCATTTATAAAGCACATTTTTAATTTCTATAAGACACATTTTAAATTTCTTTAAAATTAAAAAAATATATATACACTTACATTTTGGCAAATTTTAATTGTCTTTCAACGGTGTCTGCTGCTGTTTATCTTATAATTTTGTTTTTCTTGATGATCAAGCATTCGCCTAGATATCAGAAATTCGGCCATTTAAAGACTTAAACCAAGAGATCTTTTTAGGATTCTTACCGTCCCTTTAAGTTCATATCTCTCTTCAACCAAGTATAATATTACACTTGTGTTCTGTCAATGGAAGGAAAATATCATTAAAATGTGAAACGATTTGAATAACATTAATAACCAAGAATCATTTCCATTAATAGACTTTGATTTTGTTGCAATGTCAATCAACATTTTATATCTTTAGAAATTTTGTTTAAAAATTAGTTCAGATATTCAAAGCCAAAGAACTGACACTCTGCACAGAGTAGGAAAATCTTTAACTTTACTAATTCATTTATAATTGAGTCAACCACGTCTTTAAAAATGTTTTTTCTTTAAATTATGTTACTACTTTTTGGTCAACTCTTCTACGATATACAAGTTCTGAGTGATTGAACAAAAGCTTACTAGAAAAAAGCCTACCAGACTAAAGAAAAGCAGTTTTTTTTTATTTTACTTATAATTATGGCACTTTTTTTACTTATAATTATGGCACTTTTTTTTTCTTATAATTATGGCATTTTTTTACTTATAATTATGGCACTTTTTTTACTTATAATTATGGCACTTTTTTATTTACTTATAATTATAGAACTTTTTCATTTTAATTATAATTATTGCACTTTTTATTTTAATTATAATTATGGCACTTTTTTTATTTTACTTATAATTATAGCACTTTTTTAATTTTACTTATAATTATGGCACTTTTTTATTTTACTTATAATTATGACACTTTTTTATTTTACTTATAATTATGGCACTTTTTTTATTTTACTTATAATTATGGCACTTTTTTATTTATAATTATTGCAATTTTTATAAATTTTACTTATAATTATGGCACTTTTTTATTTTATTTATAATTATGTCACTTTTTTAATTTTACTTATAATTATAGCCCTTTTTTATTTTACTTATAATTATAGACCTTTTTTATTTTACTTATAATTATAGCCATTTTTTATTTTACTTATAATTATAGACCTTTTTTATTTTACTTATAATTATAGACCTTTTTTATTTTACTTATAATTATGGCCCTTTTTTATTTTACTTATAATTATGGCACCTTTTTATTTTACTTATAATTATGGCACTTTTTTAATTTTACTTATAATTATAGCCTTTTTTATTTTACTTATAATTATGGCATTTTTTATTTTACTTATAATTATAGACCTTTTTTATTTTACTTATAATTATAGCCCTTTTTTATTTTACTTATAATTATGGCATCTTTTTAATTTAACTTATAATTATGGCACTTTTTTATTTTACTTATAATTATGGCACTTTTAAAAATTTTACTTATAATTATGCCACTTTTTTATTTTACTTATAATTATGGCAATTTTTAAAATTTTATTTATAATTATGGCACTTTTTTAATTATAATAATGGCATTTTTATTTTACTTATAATTATGGCACTTTTAAAAATTTTACTTATAATTATGGCATTTTTTTATTTTAACTTATAATTATGGCACTTTTTTAATTTTACTTATAATTATAGCCCTTTTTTATTTTACTTATAATTATGGCATTTTTTATTTTACTTATAATTATGGCCCTTTTTTATTTTACTTATAATTATAGCCCTTTGTTATTTATTTTACTTATAATTATGGCACTTTTTTATTTTACTTATAATTATGGCATTTTTTATTTTACTTATAATTATAGCCCTTTTTTATTTTACTTATAATTATAGCCCTTTTTTATTTTACTTATAATTATAGACTTTTTTATTTTACTTATAATTATGGCCCTTTTTATTTTACTTATAATTATAGCCCTTTTTTAATTTTACTTATAATTATGTCACTTTTTTAATTTAACTTATAATTATGGCACTTTTTAATTTTACTTATAATTATGGCACTTTTAAAAATTTTACTTATAATTATGGCACTTTTTTATTTTACTTATAATTATAGCACTTTTTTACTTATAATTATAGCACTTTTTTACTTATAATAATGGCATTTTTATTTTACTTATAATTATGGCACTTTTAAAAATTTTACTTATAATAATGGCATTTTTATTTTACGTATAATTATGGCACTTTTAAAAATTTTACTTATAATTATGGCACTTTTTTAATTTTATAATTATGGCATTTTTCATTTTACTTAAAATTATGGCCCTTTTTTATTTTACTTATAATTATAGCCCTTTTTTATTTATTTTACTTATAATTATGGCACTTTTTTATTTTACTTATAATTATGGCATTTTTTATTTTACTTAAAATTATAGCACTTTTTAAAATTTTACTTATAATTATGGCACTTTTTTTCTTATAATTATGGCACTTTTTTTAATTTACTTATAATTATGGTACTATTTTAATTTTACTTATAATTATAGCCCTTTTTTCATTTTACTTATAGTTATGGCATTTTTTTATTTTACTTATTATTATGGCACTTTATTTGCTCATAATGATGGCACTTGTAAAAATCTTACTTATAATTATGGCACTTTTTTCTTATAATTAAAGCACTTTTGTTATTTTACTTATAATAATGGCAGCTTTCTACTTATAATTATGGAATTGTTTTTATTTTACTTATATTTATGGCCATTTTTTCTTTTACTTATAATTATAGCACTTTTTCTAATTATAATTATGGCACTTTTTTTATTTTATTCATAGTTATGACCCTTTTTTATTTTACTTATAATTATGGCACTTTTTTATTTATAATTATTGCAATTTTTATAAATTTTACTTATAATTATGGCACTTTTTTATTTTATTTATAATTATGTCACTTTTTTAATTTTACTTATAATTATAGCCCTTTTTTATTTTACTTATAATTATGACACTTTTTTATTTTACTTATAATTATAGACCTTTTTTATTTTACTTATAATTATAGACCTTTTTTATTTTACTTATAATTATAGACCTTTTTTATTACACTTATAATTATGGCCCTTTTTTATATTACTTATAATTATGGCACTTTTTTATTTTACTTATAATTATTGCACTTTTTTAATTTTACTTATAATTATAGCCTTTTTTATTTTACTTATAATTATGGCATTTTTTATTTTACTTATAATTATAGACCTTTTTTATTTTACTTATAATTATAGCCCTTTTTTAATTTTACTTATAATTATGGCATTTTTTTAATTTAACTTATAATTATGGCACTTTTTTATTTTACTTATAATTATGGCACTTTTAAAAATTTTACTTATAATTATGGCACTTTTTTATTTTACTTATAATTATGGCAATTTTTAAAATTTTACTTATAATTATGGCACTTTTTTAATTATAATAATCCCATTTTTATTTTACTTATAATTATGGCAATTTTAAAAATTTTACTTATAATTATGGCATTTTTTTAATTTAACTTATAATTATGGCACTTTTTTATTTTACTTATAATTATGGCACTTTTTTTATTTTACTTATACTTAAAGCCCTTTTTTATTTTACTTATAATTATGGCATTTTTTATTTTACTTATAATTATGGCTTTTTTTATTTTACTTATAATTATAGCCCTTTTTTATTTATTTTACTTACAATTATGGCACTTTTTTATTTTACTTATAATTATGGCATTTTTTATTTTACTTATAATTATAGCCCTTTTTTATTTTACTTATAATTATAGCCCTTTTTTATTTTACTTATAATTATAGACCTTTTTCATTTTACTTATAATTATGGCCCTTTTTATTTTACTTATAATTATAGCCCTTTTTTGATTTTACTTATAATTATGTCACTTTTTTAATTAAACTTATAATTATGGCACTTTTAAAAATTTTACTTATAATTATGGCACTTTTTTATTTTACTTATAATTATAGACCTTTTTCATTTTACTTATAATTATGGCCCTTTTTATTTTACTTATAATTATAGCCCTTTTTTAATTTTACTTATAATTATGTCACTTTTTTAATTTAACTTATAATTATGGCACTTTTAAAAATTTTACTTATAATTATGGCACTTTTTTATTTTACTTATAATTATGGCAATTTTTAAAATTTTACTTATAATTATAGCACTTTTTTACTTATAATAATGGCATTTTTATTTTACTTATAATTATGGCACTTTTTAAAATTTTACTTATAATAATGGCATTTTTATTTTACTTATAATTATGGCACTTTTAAAAATTTTACTTATAATTATGGCACTTTTTTAATTTTATAATTATGGCATTTTTTATTTTACGTAAAATTATGGCCCTTTTTTATTTTACTTATAATTATAGCCCTTTTTTATTTATGTTACTTATAATTATGGCACTTTTTTATTTTACTTATAATTATGGCATTTTTTATTTTACTTAAAATTATAGCACTTTTTAAAATTTTACTTATAATTATGGCACTTTTTTTCTTATAATTATGGCACTTTTGTTTAATTTACTTATAATTATGGTACTATTTTAATTTTACTTATAATTATAGCCGTTCTTTCTTTTTACGTATAGTTATGGCATTTTTTTATTTTACTTATTATTATGGCACTTTATTTACTCATAATGATGGCACTTTTTAAAATTTTACTTATAATTATGGCACTTTTTTCTTATAATTAAAGCACTTTTGTTATTTTACTTATAATAATGGCAGCTGTTTACTTATAATCATGGAATTTTTTTTATTTTACTTATATTTATGGCCATTTTTTCTTTTACTTATAATTATAGCACTTTTTCTAATTATAATTATGGCACTTTTTTATTTTATTCATAGTTATGACCCTTTTTTATTTTACTTATAATTATGGTACTTTTTTATTTTACTTATAATTATTGTACTTTTTTATTTTTCTTATAATTTTGGTATTTTTTTATTTTACTTATAATTATGGCGGTTTTTTATATTAATTATGCATTTGACAGTTTTTTTTTATTTTACTTATAATTATGGCACTTTTTTATTTTACTTATAATTATGGTACTTTTTTATTTTGTTTATAATTATGGTACTTCTTTTTACTTATAATTATAGCCGTTTTTTAATTTTACTTATAATTATGGCATTTTTTAATTTAACTTATAATTATGGCACTTTTTAATTTTACTTATAACTATGGCACTTTTAAAAATTTTACTTATAATTATGGCACTTTTTTATTTTACTTATAATTATGGCACTTTTAAAAATTTTACTTATAATTATGGCACTTTTTTATTTTACTTATAATTATGGCAATTTTTAAAATTGTACTTATAATTATAGCACTTTTTTACTTATCATAATGGCATTTTTATTTTACTTATAATTATGGCACTTTTAAAAATTTTACTTATAATAATGGCATTTTTATTTTACTTATAATTATGGCACTTTTAAAAATTTTACTTATAATTATGGCACTTTTTTAATTTTATAATTATGGCCCTTTTTTATTTTACTTATAATTATAGCCCTTTTTTATTTATTGTACTTATAATTATGGCACTTTTTTATTTTACTTATAATTATGGCATTTTTTATTTTACTTAAAATTATAGCACTTTTTAAAATTTTAAATTATGGCACTTTTTTTCTTATAATTATGGCACTTTTGTTTAATTTACTTATAATTATGGTACTATTTTAATTTTACTTATAATTATAGCCCTTTTTCTTTTTACTTATAGTTATGGCATTTTTTTTATTTTACTTATTATTATGGCACTGTATTTACTCATAATGATGGCACTTTTTAAAATTTTACTTATAATTATGGCACTTTTTTCTTATAATTAAAGAACTTTTGTTATTTTACTTATAATAATGGCAGCTTTTTACTTATAATTATGGAATTTTTTTTTATTTTACTTATATTTATGGCCATTTTTTCATTTTAATTATAATTATTGCACTTTTTATTTTAATTATAATTATGGCACTTTTTTATTTTACTTATAATTATAGCACTTTTTTAATTTTACTTATAATTATGGTACTTTTTTATTTTACTTATAATTATTGTACTTTTTTATTTTACTTATAATTATGGTATTTTTTTATTTTACTTATAATTATGGCGGTTTTTTATATTAATTATGCATTTGACAGTTTTTTTTTATTTTACTTATAATTATGGCACTTTTTTATTTTACTTATAATTATGATACTTTTTTATTTTGTTTATAATTATGGTACTTTTTTTTACTTATAATTATAGCCGTTTTTTAATTTTACTTATAATTATGGCATTTTTTAATTTTACTTATAATTATGGCACTTTTTAATTTTACTTATAATTATGGCACTTTTTAATTTTACTTATAATTATGGCACTTTTAAAAATTTTACTTATAATTATGGCACATTTTTATTTTACTTATAATTATGGCACTTTTTTAATTATAATAACGGCATTTTTATTTTACTTATAATTATGGCACTGTTTTATTTTACTTATAATTATGGCACTTTTTTAATTTTACTTATAATTATAGCCCTTTTTTATTTTACTTATAATTATGGCATTTTTTATTTTACTTATAATTATGGCCCTTTTTTATTTTACTTATAATTATAGCCCTTTTTTATTTATTTTACTTATAATTATGGCACTGTTTTATTTTACTTATAATTATGGCATTTTTTATTTTACTTATAATTATAGTCCTTTTTTATTTTACTTATAATTATAGCCCTTTTTTATTTTACTTATAATTATAGACCTTTTTCATTTTACTTATAATAATGGCCCTTTTTATTTTACTTATAATTATAGCCCTTTTTTAATTTTACTTATAATTATGTCACTTTTTTAATTTAACTTATAATTATGGCACTTTTTTATTTTACTTATAATTATGGCACTTTTAAAAATTTTACTTATAATTATAGCACTTTTTTATTTTACTTATAATTATTGCAATTTTAAAAATTTTACTTATAATTATGGCACTTTTTTACTTATAATAATGGCATTTTTATTTTACTTATAATTATGGCACTTTTAAAAATTTTACTTATAATTATGGCATATTTTTAATTTTATAATTGTGGCATTTTTTATTTTACTTAAAATTATAGCACTTTTTAAAATTTTACTTATAATTATGGCACTTTTTTTCTTATAATTATGGCACTTTTGTTTAATTTACTTATAATTATGGTACTATTTTAATTTTACTTATAAGTATAGCCCATTTTTCATTTTACTTATAGTTATGGCATTTTTTTTATTTTACTTATAATTATGGCACTTTATTTACTCATAATGATGGCACTTTTTAAAATTTTACTTATAATTATGGCACTTTTTTCTTATAATTAAAGCACTTTTGTTATTTTACTTATAATAATGGCAGCTTTTTACTTATAATTATGGAATTTTTTTATTTTACTTATATTTATGGCCATTTTTTCTTTTACTTATAATTATAGCACTTTTTCTAATTATAATTATGGCACTTTTTTATTTTATTCATAGTTATGACCCTTTTTTATTTTACTTATAATTATGGTACTTTTTTATTTTACTTATAATTATGGTACTTTTTTATTTTATTTATAATCATGGTACTTTTTTATTTTACTTATAATTATGGTACTTTTTTATTTTACTTATAATTAATGTACTTTTTTATTTTACTTATAATTATGGCGGTTTTTTGTATTAATTATGCATTTGACAGTTTTTTTTTTATTTTACTTATAAATATGGCACTGTTTTATTTTACTTATAATTATGGTACTTTTTTATTTTATTTATAATTATGGTACTTTTTTTTAACTTATAATTATGGCGGTTTTTTATTTTACTTATAAGTATGGCGGTTTTTTATATTAATTATGCATTTGACAATTTTTTTTTATTTTACTTATAATTATGGCACTTTTTTATTTTACTTATAATTATGGCGGTTTTTTATATTAATTATGCATTTGACAGTTTTTTTTAATTTAACTTATAATTATGGCACTTTTTTACTTATAATTATGGCCCTTTTTTATTTACTTATAATTATAGAACTTTTTCATTTTAATTATAATCATTGCACTTTTTATTTTAATTGTTATTATGGTACTTTTTATTTTAATTGTAATTATGGCACTTTTTTATTTTACTTATAATTATAGCACTTTTTTAATTTTACTTATAATTATGGCACTTTTTTATTTTACTTATAATTATGGCACTTTTTTATTTTACTTATAATTATGGCACTTTTTTATTTTATTTATAATTATGGCACTTTTTTATTTTACTTATAATTATGGCGGTTTTTTATATTAATTATGCATTTGACAGTTTTTTTTTATTTTACTTATAATTATGGCACTTTTTTATTTTACTTACAATTATGGCACTTTTTACTTAATATTATGGCATTTTTTTTATTTTACTCATAATTTGGCACTTTTTTATTTTACTTATAATCATGGAAGTTTTTTTATTTTACTTATAATTATGACATTTTTTTTATTTTTCTTATAATTATGGCAGTTTTTTTTAAATTTTACTTATAATTATGGTACTTTTTTATTTTAATTATAATTATGGTACTTTTTTTATTTTACTTACAATTACGGCACTTTTTTACTTATAATTATGGCACTTTTTTACTTATAATTATGGCATTTTTTTACTTATAATTATTGAACTTGTTTTATTTTACTTATAATTATGACACTTTTTTTATTTTACTTATAATTATGGCAGTTTTTTTTTACTTATAATTATGGCTCTTTTTTATATAAAATACACTTTGTGTGTGTGTGTGTGTGTGTGAGTGAGTGAGAGAGAGAGAGAGAGAGAGAGAGAGAGAGTTCTCTATGTACTCCGAAGCAGCTAGGTCGATTTTTTAAATTTCACATAAAAGTACTTTATGTATCTATCAATGTTCTTAGATAGATTTTATATCAGAATGCCCCGATAAGTATCCAAAATCGATAATAAAAAAATCCGTTGGTGAAAACAACTGATATTCTGAACGTCATCAAGCAAGTTGAACTAGAAATAAAAAATAAAAAAACATAAAAATAACTCGAATCTAAGTGAAATTATTATGTTATGATCTGAAATACCCCCACCATAATGATGGCACCGGTAATGTTTGATCCCGCTCAGGATAGGAATGTCAAGGAAAGAAACCGTTATGTAAAAAATAAAATAATTGTTGATTGGAACCACCTGCAAAATGAAAGCAGCCCATCCCAAATAAAACGCAATAGAGGCGTGGTTACATTGATAGTGAAGCCCCATGGTAGCCATTTGCAGAGCGTCTCAAATTGTTATATAATAAGAACCTGAAATTGATATCGTCAGTTGCTTGGTGAGTTGGACCCGAGAAAATCGACCTAAACCTAATCCATACTGTTCAGCATCACCGAAAATAAAGACATATTATATTTTCGCATATGAATGTGTCGTCATTATTTTATGTACCGACCATAAGTTTGAGATCACACAAAGTTTTTTTTACAAAGCGTTCATTTTTGGTAGAATTAAATTCGCTATTGTTTGTTAACAATTGTAAATGTTAAGTAAAAAAGTATTGTTTCAACTTTAAATTAAACTATACTAGATATTTCCATACTAGTGGGTAATTGTTACAGCTTTACCTTTTCATGTGCTACAAAAAAAAAAAAAAATTTCTTGTCTTTTTCTCTCTTACTTTCCCTCTCTGTACTGCTCTAACCAAGTATGCCGACCTGTTCCACAAATCCCAAAACCTCAACATGAATTATCTCCAGAAAAAAAAAATCGAATAAACCTAGAACCCCATCTTTCAACGTAAACCCCTACTACCAGGTCTCCTTCTCCAACATCAGGGATCTACGTTCCAACCTTCCAGAGGTTGAAACCCAATTACAGGAGACGAAACCGGACATATTCTTTCTAAGTGAAACTGGAATAGGGCCGACCACTTCCCTAGATAAGTTCATAATTAACGGATACTCTAACTTAACAGCTAAATCTGACCCCCAAGATCGCCATGGGCATGGAATATGTGCCTACATTAAAGATGGCTTCCCGTGTGGCAGGGATATCTCTAGAGAAGATCCTAATTTACCCTATATGTGCTTCCGGGTTGCACTTGCTTACACCACTGCATTTATATTTGCACTCTATCTGCCCCACAACAGCGGAGTTACTATCTTTAAGAGTATATCTGAGAAAATAGACCACATCCTGTCTGCACATCTCTCGGCTAACATCCACATCTGTGGTGACTTCAACGTCCATAACGTGGAATGGCTGACCCATTCAAATAAGACGGATGATGAGGGGAGATTTTGTCATGATTTTGCCATTGCTTATGACTTCACTCAGATTGTTCACGAACCCACCCGTGTGCCCAATACTACTGGTCAATATGCAAGCCTTTTAGACCTTTTTCTCTCAACTTCCCCTGAGCTATTTTCATGGTTCGTTCATTCTCCTCTAGGATCCTCCGACCACTCTGTCGTATCAGTTAAGATAAAAATGAAATATAATAAGTCCCCAGACGTACCCCTCCACCGTACTGTATACTGATACTCTATGGCTGACTGGGATAGCTTCCGTACATTCATATCTGATTTACCTCTGCATTCCATGTTTAAAAAGGATCCGTCCTCTATAGTATCAGACCTGACCGAATGGTTACTTGTAAGCATATACCAGTTTATACCATCTAAAAAATTCCAACAAAGACCTAACAGCCAGCCATGGTTCTCCCCAGAATGTGCTGCAGCTATCACGCACAGAAATCACTTTTTCCATAACTACTAACGTAATAGATGCACAGAGACTAAAGCTGCTTTCAGGACTGCCAGCAACCACTGTAAAAGAGTAATAAAAAATGCAAGAGAGCTATATGCCCAGTCTGTTAAATCCAAGGTAGCTGATCAGCGGCTTGGTTCCCACCAGTTTTGGCAAATAACAAATAGGATCCTGAACAGAAGTGTGCGTTCTATCCCAACCATTATCAATGGACCAGAGGTCATCTCGTCAGCATCAGACAAGGCCAAACTATTTGCCAAGAACTTTGCAGCTAATTCTACCCTATGCAACGAAGGCCATCAACTCCCCATATTTCCTCCTGTAACACAGAACACGCTAGGTAACATACAAATATCTGTGCATGAGGTCGCCAAGCTAATCGAGAACCTGGATTCCAGTAAAGCAACTGGCCCTGACAGCATCCCAATTATAGTGTTAAAAAAGCTTCAACCAGAACTTGCTCCCATACTTATGAAACTGTTTAAACGTTGCCTTAAGGAGAAGTGCTTTCCGACTCCCTTGAAAACCTCATCAGTATGTCCTGTATTTAAGAATTCAGGTAATAAGTCATCTCCCTCTCAGTACAGACCAATTAGTCTCCTGTGTGTTATGAGTAAGTTGCTGGAATCCATATTAAGTAGAGAAATAGTCAACCACCTCAGCAGGAATAACCTTCTTAGTGACACACAATATTGTTTCCGTTCTGCAAGATCTACCGCAGATGTGCTAATGGTTATATCTCACAGGATTGGTGAATCTCTTGACAAAGGCTTCCTTTCTAGGGCAATTGCTCTTGACATATCAAAGGCCTTTGACAAGGTATGGCATAAGGGTCTACTTCACAAGATTTCCAGCTACGGTATAACTGGAAATGTTTTCTCAATCATTAAAGCATTTCTCTCCGATAGGCTCATAAGAGTAGTGGTCGATGGACAAAAATCAGAGGCCTGTAGTATTAATGCTGGAGTCCCTCAAGGGTCAATCCTGGGCCCAACTCTCTTCCTGATCTACATCAATGACCTCCCTAATTAACATACTTAAATCATTTGTTGACATCTATGCTAACACATCAAAGGCTGTAAATGACAAAGTTCTCTCCGATTCTCTCTCCTCTGATCTTGAGCGTGTGGTTCAGTGGGGAAGTCGTGGCTGGTTACCTTTAATGCATCTAAAATCAAACTCCTATCTCAACGCTCTGATCCCCATCTGGCATCAATTGAAATGGATGGGTCTCGTCTGGGAGAAGCCCCGTGTTTTGACAAGCTTCTGGGTTTGTCCTTTACTCCTGATCTGAAATGGAACATGTACATCAAGTCTGTTGCCAAGGTCGCTGGAAAGATGGTGGGATCCTTTTACCGCTCCAGAAGATATCTCACTACTGATGCAATTCTCTATCTGTATAAAAGCCAAGTACGTCCAAGGATGGAATACTGCTGCCATATCTGGGCAGGAGCTGCTAAAAACAGCCTATCCTGCATTGACAGAGTACAAAATAGACTTCGTGGCTTAGTGGGGGATGCCCTTTTCTCTACCCTGCAACCTCTCTCCCACAGAAGAGACGTTGCGAGCCTATCCTTGTTTTATCGTTATTTCCATGGCAGGTGCTCGTCTGAACTCCAATCTCTGGTTCCCCCTCGCCAATCTTTCACGAAAAACACCCGTCTAGCCGAATCCACTGTGAAAAATTTCCCCCACTCTTTATCTGTGCCTAAATCAAAACGTGGATTCCATGAACAAAGCTTCTTTCTTAGAACTGCACGCCTGTGGAACTCTGTTCCGTCTGTCTGCTTCCCACCTGACTACAAGTCCAACGTTAACAAATTCCTAATTAACCCCCCCTTAAGTAAACACTTCATCAAATCTCCACACTAACGTACTGTACTTTCAATAACCCTTATCCCTGAGTGGATTCCGGGCCTTGATAAGTGGTGACCACCGTGTAAAAAAAAACAACATTTACTCAGTTTTCTACTTGACTTTTCTTATTGTGATCAGGTTTTGCCGAAAATCCAGATTTATTTAGATATTATAATTACAGTATAATTTATTTTTGCAAATCATATTACTATGTTATAAATAGTAAAGAAAATAAAGATTAGCATTGCAAAAATATCTCAGGTTTGAAATTGTTTCGAAAGAAAAATATTCTGAACGTTTTATCATTAAAAAATCAAGCCTATCAAAAATAGGGTGAATTATTGCCTTCAACGACTTCATGAAACTGAGTTAAATATTGACAGAAAAAGATTTGGTAGGCTCAGAGTAACATCTATTGTTTATGATAGTCACTTGATCATGTCTAGCAGAAGAATAGAAGAAAATCCAATCCGGAATTAACAATTGGAATTAATTCTACTCGACAACATCCAGTGTCTGTTATTACTGTTAAGAGACAACTTCATTTTGCTGGGCATAAATGTTGTGTGGCAATTAAGAAACCACTATTAAAGAAGTTGAAACGACTACACTGGACAGAACAGCACAACGAATGAACTTAGATGGTTGTAAAAAAATATTATAAACAGATAAATCAAAATTTGAACTGTTTTGAAGCAAGTGAAGAGTGTTGGTCTGGCGAACTTTTTTCTGGACGAATGAGTGAAAATTGTATTGTTTCAACTGTATAGCATGCAATCCCTTCTGGTTTCCCCAGTATTAGACAAAGTTTTGTTTTCCAACAGGATAAGGATGCGAAACACAGTTCAACATTATGCCAAAATCACCTGAAATCAAAGGAAAACAATGGAATTTTGAAAATCACCCTTCAGTTCGGACCTTTTTTTTTAGCTGAATTAGTCTGGGCTGAAATTGATCGTACAGTTAGGAATGAACTTCCTAAAAATGAACAAATGTTGCTTAAATACTTGCAGAATGCTTAAAAATCATTTTGTGTACTTGTTTTTTTTTCTTTTTTTTATAAGTTATTAGATAGAATGCGAAGGATTTGCTCTGCAGTAATGAAGAAAGTTGTGGTTTCTGTGATTAAAAGAAAATATTAATTATCTTTAATTAAATTGTGAATGACTAATAATTACTGTTAATGTTGGTTTAAGTTATTTTACATCAATGAAATATATCCATATTTATTCATCTAAGACATAAAAATTATTTCTATCTCTTAATTGATAATTATATTATTGATATTTTTATATGTCAATATGAAGATAAAATCTATATTTTCGATGATTTTTACTTAGCGAATGTGAAATGTTAGACCACAATAAATATAATAAATATATAGTTAAGCTTAGCAACCAGTAAAACAAAATTTTAAAAAAAGTCAATAAAATGCCATAATGACAAAACTACCCCATCAAAGAAATTCAGAAAACGCCAAAAAATCCTTGAAACGCGTGTTTGTCATATATTTTCAAGATGGCAACTGCTGACATGTCTTAAATAAACATTCATAGTTTTTATTTTATAATTCATTTCAATTTCTACTCAATTTTATTTAATTTCTTTTCCGCTTTGTTTCTTTCCTCTATTATTTTATTTTCAAAGTTTGTTTCTTTCCTCTATTATTTTATTTTCAAAGTTTGTTTCTTTCCTCTATTATTTATTTTCAAAGTTTGTTTCTTTCCTCTATTATTTTATTTTCAAAGTTTGTTTCTTTCCTCTATTATTTTATTTTCAAAGTTTGTTTCTTTCCTCTATTATTTTATTTTCAAAGTTTGTTTCTTTCCTCTATTATTTTATTTTCAAAGTTTGTTTCTTTCCTCTATTATTTTATTTTCAAAGTTTGTTTCTTTCCTCTATTATTTATTTTCAAAGTTTGTTTCTTTCCTCTATTATTTTATTTTCAAAGTTTGTTTCTTTCCTCTATTATTTTATTTTCAAAGTTTGTTTCTTTCCTCTATTATTTATTTTCAAAGTTTGTTTCTTTCCTCTATTATTTATTTTCAAAGTTTGTTTCTTTCCTCTATTATTTTATTTTCAAAGTTTGTTTCTTTCCTCTATTATTTTATTTTCAAAGTTTGTTTCTTTCCTCTATTATTTTATTTTCAAAGTTTGTTTCTTTCCTCTATTATTTATTTTCAAAGTTTGTTTCTTTCCTCTATTATTTATTTTCAAAGTTTGTTTCTTTCCTCTATTATTTAATTTCAAAGTTTGTTTCTTTCCTCTATTATTTTATTTTCAAAGTTTGTTTCTTTCCTCTATTATTTATTTTCAAAGTTTGTTTCTTTCCTCTATTATTTTATTTTCAAAGTTTGTTTCTTTCCTCTATTATTTTATTTTCAAAGTTTGTTTCTTTCCTCTATTATTTATTTTCAAAGTTTGTTTCTTTCCTCTATTATTTTATTTTCAAAGTTTGTTTCTTTCCTCTATTATTTATTTTCAAAGTTTGTTTCTTTCCTCTATTATTTATTTTCAAAGTTTGTTTCTTTCCTCTATTATTTATTTTCAAAGTTTGTTTCTTTCCTCTATTATTTTATTTTCAAAGTTTGTTTCTTTCCTCTATTATTTTATTTTCAAAGTTTGTTTCTTTCCTCTATTATTTTATTTTCAAAGTTTGTTTCTTTCCTCTATTATTTTATTTTCAAAGTTTGTTTCTTTCCTCTATTATTTATTTTCAAAGTTTGTTTCTTTCCTCTATTATTTTATTTTCAAAGTTTGTTTCTTTCCTCTATTATTTATTTTCAAAGTTTGTTTCTTTCCTCTATTATTTTATTTTCAAAGTTTGTTTCTTTCCTCTATTATTTATTTTCAAAGTTTGTTTCTTTCCTCTATTATTTATTTTCAAAGTTTGTTTCTTTCCTCTATTATTTTATTTTCAAAGTTTGTTTCTTTCCTCTATTATTTATTTTCAAAGTTTGTTTCTTTCCTCTATTATTTTATTTTCAAAGTTTGTTTCTTTCCTCTATTATTTATTTTCAAAGTTTGTTTCTTTCCTCTATTATTTATTTTCAAAGTTTGTTTCTTTCCTCTATTATTTTATTTTCAAAGTTTGTTTCTTTCCTCTATTATTTATTTTCAAAGTTTGTTTCTTTCCTCTATTATTTTATTTTCAAAGTTTGTTTCTTTCCTCTATTATTTATTTTCAAAGTACTTTTTCATTTTTAATTTGTTCTTTACTTCTTTCTGTAATTTGTGTTTTTCTTCACTTTTCACTCTCTTTGTTTGTCTCTTTCCTCATTTATTTCTTTGTTATGTACTCCTCATCTACTTTAAATTCTTTCATTTTCATTTGAAATTATTTAACCAACAATTATTCGTTCTTCATTCATTTTAGTTGCATTCTCATTCTTCTTATTTCGTTGCTTTAGTACTTTTTTGTTTTTCCTCATCTTTTTTAATTACATTTTCACCTCAAACAAGGCACAGTGCCACATTGATGCAGGAGACTACTATCAGGAACATAAGTTGACGGAATACTATGTAGGGAGTTGAGCAGCAAAATGTCTGTTCACATTACACTTGAACTTCTGCATGTCAGTACAGTTGGGAAAGCAGGAACCTGGAAGAGAATTCCAGAGTTTAGCAATTCTGGGGAAGAAACTATTATAGTAAAAAGGTTTCTTACATCTAGAGATCTCTACTGTGTAGGGAAGAGACTTTGCTGCTTGTCGGGTTTGTCGAGGGTGTTCAAGTCGAAGGGGTACAAGTGCTTGTAGTTCGTCAAAGTATTCACCATTAAAGTAATTGTAGAACAGGTAGAGGGATGCAACATTTCGTCGATGGGACAGAGGTTGAAGCCTAGATGACAGTTGTAAGTAACTTTCTAGCACAGTAGAGAGAACCCATCTTCGCAGCAGCCTTGGCAATACTCTCAATGTATCTGTTCCAACTCATGCTTCTTGTGAAGCCGAGGAATTTGAAAGAAGTACTTTCAGGTAATGTAAAGGGAGCCATAGCTATTGGTGGTTGAGAAGTTTCTTGTAAATATTGAAGGAAACAAGCTTAGTCTTGGCAGTATTGTATGTGGTCATCAATTTTTGTCCCCATTCCACTACAAATTGGAGGTCATCCTGTAGCGTTTCTGCCATTGCCTTCGATATGTGTTCACTCGTTCTCCCCTTGTGCCTGTTATAGAGCGTAGTGTCATCAACAAATATACCCATCTCAGAGACACTTTTATCAGGAAGGTAATTTATGTATATTAGGAATAATAAAGGTACACCCACATTTATATCATATTGTTTAGATGTACAACATCAAGGATAACCTGGATTCTTGCAAAATTGTATTATACCCTATCAAAAACCTTAGATATATCTAGAGCTACAGTTCTACCCTCCCCTGCTTTGTCCAGTGTGTAATATAATCGTTCAGAGATATCTGCTGTAGAACGGGCTTTCCGAAATCTATATTGTTGGTCGGACAGAAGTTTAGTAACTGTAAGGTGATGATTAATTATGGACTCGAATATTTGGACGAAAAGCGGGAGAAAGCTGATGGGATGATAATTTAATGGGTCAGTTCTTTCACCAGAATTCTTGAAAACTGGTACCACAGAAGCAGTTTTCTAGCAGTCAGGAAAGCAAGATTCATTAAGGCATTTGTTGTTAAGTTTGGAGAGGACTAGAGCATTTTTTTAATAGTATAGCCGGGATGAAATCAGGTAGCATGCTTTTGAGGTGTCTAGGTTTTTTATGATATCATGTATCTGAGAAGGGGTGATTTTCAGATCATCTAGTGTGGTGTCAGTCCGCAAAGGAAAATCAGGGAAAGAGTGGTTTGCTGGGTCCAATGTAGAATTTGAGGCAAATCGACTGGCAAGCCTTCTCGGCTGCTGTGCATCCACCTTATGATTGTAGGATGGTGGAGAAATTGTTGATTGTCCATTATTTATTACACTGTTGTAGATTTTCCGGAAATCACGGGTTCTTAATTTCTGTGCTTTGATGCATTTTCTGATGGTTTCGGCGTATTTATTTTAAGCTATCGCTATTTCTTTCTTACAATTACTTCTAGCTTCAATAAACTTTTGTCTATTTGTACTGGACTTATGTCGGATAAATCTTCGGTATGCATGCTGCCTTTGAGCAATGGCAGCTGGTAAACCATTGGGGAGAGTGGAGTTTGCTCTAGAACTTCCGTGTGGGAAAATGAGCTTCAATTGCCACTTTGAACTATTCAGTGGTCTCATTTGCACACTGTTCTGCAGGAAGAGAAAAAAAATTTTCCCCATGGGGCATCTCTGATGAGATTCCTCATGGTTTCCCAATCAGCTTTCTTATCATAAGAAGGCTAACTCGGAGGCCATCGTTTTGAATAATGGCTCTTCAGGTTTGGGTCGAGAATTTAGGGCGATTTCTACCATTATCACAGTGTAATCAGCATTACCAAGTGGGCTATTGGCATTCGCTACACAATCATTGAGAACTGTGGTAAAAAATAGATCTATAAGTGAGGCTTGTTGATCTTGCTGGTCTGGGAAACGTGTCGGAAATGTAACTGTCTGTAATAGGGAATGAGATATAGAGAAGCTATGAATTATGCTACCATCTGTATCTGTATAAGTAGAGAAACCAATTACTGTGATGGACATTAAAGTCATGTACTTGTGCGCTAGTATTAAGAGAAAGTGCTGTATCTATGCTGTCAGGGACTTAGTTGATTAGATTACAATCCAGGGTCGAGAGAGAGCGGTAGAGAAAATATAAGTAGCCAACGCTATGTTGCAGGTTAAGTCTAAAGCACATAAAGGCCTGGTGGTCTGATTCTAGTTTTGATTCTCTAGTCAAGGGGAGGGTGTTTTGAATATAGACTTCAAGTTTGTGATATGTTTGACTGACTCCTTACTGCAAACTGGGAGATAACCAGGCATGTTAAAGTGGTTAGAGGGGATGAAGGAGTGTCTCCACTTGGATCTTCCGACCACTCTATGAAATGTAATAAGTCCTCAGATGTACCTCTCCATCGTACAGTATATCGATACTCTATGGCTGACAGAGATAGCTTCCGTACATTTATATCAGATCTACCTCTGAGTTCCATGTTTTAAAAGGATGTGTCCTCTATAGTATCAGACCTGACGGAATGGTTAATTGTAGGTATAGACTGTTTCATACCCTCGAAAAAATTCCAGCAAAAACCTAACAGCCAGCCATGGTTCTCTTCAGAATGTGCTGCTGCCATTGTGCACAAAAATCACTTTTTCCATTGTTTCCAACGTAATAGATGTACTGAGACTAAAGCCGCTTTCAGGACTGCCAGCAGCCACTGTAAAAAGTAATAAAAAACGCAAGAGAGTTGTATGCTTAGTCCAAAGTAGCTGAGCAGTGGCTTGGTTCCCACCAGTTTTGGCAAATAGCAAACAGAATCCTGAACAGAAACATGTGTTCTATTCCAACTCTCACCTGAGGTCATCTCGTCAGCATTAGACAAAGCCACACTCTTTGGCAAAAACTTTGCAGCTAATTCTACCCTTTGCGACCAAGGCCGTCAAACTTTAATATTTCCTCCTGTATCAGAAAAACGTTATGTCATATATGAATATCTGTACGTGATGTTGCCAAGCTAATCAAAATCCTTGATTCCAGTAAAGCAACCAGCCCTGATGGTATTCCAATTATAGTACTCAACAGACTTCAACCAGAACTAGCGTCCATCCTTACAAAACTGTTTAAATGTTGTCTTAAGGAGAATTGCTTCCCATCACCCTGGAAAATCTCATCAGTATGCCCCATTCAGGTGATCGATCATTTCCCTCTCAGTACAGGCCAATAAGTCTCTTGTGCGTCATGAGTAAGTTGTTGGAATCTGTGTTAAATAGAGAAGTAATCAACCATCTCAGCAAAAATAACCTTCTTAGTGACACACAATATGGTTTCTGTTCTGCTAGACTTACAGCAGATGTGTTTGCGGTTGTATCTTATAGGATTAGCGAATCTCTCGACAGAGGCAACCTTTCTAGGGCAATTGCTCTTGACATATCAAAAGCCTTTGATAGAGATAAAAACATAAAGGTTTACTTCACAAGATCTCCAGCTATGGTATAGCTGGAAATGTCTTCTCAATTATTAAATCATTTCTCTCTGATAGGTTCATAAGAGTAGTGATTGATGGGCAGAAATCAGAAGCTCTCAGTATTAATGCTGGAGTCCCTCAGGGGTCCATCCTGGGCCCAACTCTCTTCCTGATTTACATTAATGATCTTCCAAATCACATCCTTACATCATTTGTATACATTTATGCTGATGACACTACTATGTATGGTAGCACATCTAAGACCGTAAACGACCAAGTTCTCTCTGATTCTCTCTCCTCTGATCTTGAACAAGTGGTACAATGGGGAAAGAGGGGCTTGTTACTTTTAATGCATCTAAAACCAAGCTTTAAGCATCATCAACACTCCGATCCCCATCTGGCATCAATTGAAATGAATGGCTCTCGTCTTGGGGAGGCCTCATGTTTTGACAAGCTTCTGGGCTTGACCTTTACTCCTGATCTTAAATGGAACGCATACATTAAATCCATTGCCAAGGCCGCTGGAAAAATGGTGCGATCCTTCTATTGATCCAGTAGATATCTCACTGCTGATGCAAATCTCTATCTATATAAGAGCTAGGTACGTCCTAGGATGGAGTACTGTTGCTACATCTGGGCAAGAGCTGCTAGAAAGGACTTATCCTGCCTTGATAGAGTTCAAAATAGACTTCATAGCCTCATAGGAGATGTCCTTTTCTCTTCCCTGCAACCTCTTACTCATGGAAGAGATGTTGCGAGTTTGTCTCTGCTTTATCGTTATTTTCATGGCAAGTGCCCGTCTGAGCTCCAATCTATGGTTCTCCCTCGCCAAACTTTCACAAGAAACACACATCTAGCAGAAAACACCATCACTAATTTCCCTCACTCTTTATCTGTGCCTAAACGTAAACGTAGATTCCATGAACAAAGCTTCTTTCTTCGAACTGCACGCCTATGGAATTGTCTTCCATTTTCCTGCTTTCCAGATGATTACAATATGGTTGTCTTCAAGTATAAGGTAAACAAGTTTTTGATGAACCATTCCATATAAGTTAACAAATTTACCGAATTTCCCTTATTAACGATTACTATATTGTCCAATTTCTACTGTACACTCTTTAACCCTTATCCTTGAGTGGCCTCTTGGTGATGCCCATGTAAAAAAAAAAGAAAGAAAAAAAGGTTAGTTTCACTAAGTGCCAAATCCGGAGAAATGATTTAACATAATTTAAATTAGTTGTAATCCGCAGATATTCATGAATGCAAGTCTTAAGGGAGGAGACAAATTACTTTTGTTTAAGCCGGGTTTGATTGTGATTTTTAATTGAACTGCCATTTTATTTTATTTAAAAGTTTCAGTTTAAGAGTGAGAGGTGCTAGACAAAGAATAAAAACATGCAAACAAGCCATCAGCCGATTCTTCATGTACAGGATTGTGGCCTTAGAAGCCCACTGGAGATGAGTCCAGTGTCCTTTTTCATGCACGACATGACACTACAGTAATCCCGATATTATACATCTGATGATGGAGCAGTGCTACCAAAGAGTAGGTACCCTCAACCCGTCAGACAAAAATTAACTCAATCTAATTGTATTAGCATATATCGCACTGAACCACCTTCAAAGTGTCCAGTTTTAGGGGATGGAAATGTGATGGAAGTGGGGAACGGTGTTCATTGCCCTAGTCAAGAAACAAGGTCAACCATTGGGTGTTTCTGCTGAGTCCCTGTGATCGCATCTTTGTGAGTATGAAAGTCGGGCGATAGATAGAGCCTATCTACTCCTTAAGCAGTTTAGGTTTGCAAATCAGTAATTTGTTCGAGTCATCAGCTGGAAATGTCATCGACCAGGACTGAAGAGGCCTCCCTCCCTTTTATTTGGTGCCAAGACATATGGGGCCAGTAGCACAGGTTTAGCTTCAAAGTTTTCCTTCTCCTAGATGAATGAACTTAAAAGATCTATGGGTCCATCAGGACCGAGAGGGTTAGCCATATGCCTGGATCCTAAATCAGGTATTTCTGACCCCGTATGAGTAATTAATACTTATTGGGTTAGTTACACTCCTCAAAAATTGAAAAGAACATTACTATGCTTTCTATTTCGTTGTTACTGGAAAAAGGTAAGTAAAATTCATGCAGTGGGAGCAACTAAATTGCAACTAGTTGATCTGAGAGAGAGGAGTAAATATATGGTGAAACTATTGTTTATATGTTAGTTTAGGAATAGGATATCATGTTAAGGTATTAAGGTATTGATAATAGGAATTAAAATAAAATTTGATGCACGAACTTAGAAGATTTGAGACGATAAGAGGAATAATAAAATTCAATATAAAATATAGTAGCGATAATATGATTTGAAGTAGAATTCAGTACAGGTATGATTGGTAGCAAAGTATAAGCTATGGCGAATTTAGTATTTATAATTTAGTATAAATAGAAATATGGATAAATTTATAGTAGATACGAACATATAGATTTTGTAGATATTATTAAGTATATTACTTAAATAAAGTTTTTTCTGGCTTCTAATGTTTAAGAATAAAATCTCCCTTTCATTAGAATTTGGAGATGTATTTTGCATGACAATGAGTATCGGCTCAATTTTTTTTAATTTGAATTAAAAGAAATGGTCTGAGCCAAGGTTAAAAATACAATATTAGTGTATATTAGGATTCAAAGATGATGGTAAGGTGAGACTAAAAGGTTTAAAATAAGTTTAGATAATGTTTAAAAGCACAGAAACAAATGCAATGATTTGGGTCAGAATAATTATCTATTTGCAAAGATTTTACCATTTTAGTGGTGAAGCCATTCTAATCGCAGGAATTTATACAAGAGAAAACGGAACAGAAACAATAAAAGAAAGAATACATGATCGTTTAGGACAGTTTTTTTTTCTTTTATTAGTAGAATGTTTCGAAGTTAAATGATTACTAGAAAATAAAATTAATACAAAGAAAATTAACATAGAATAAAAATAAAATGAAATTAAGTAAAGAAAAATAATGATAATAAATATAAGTACAAACTATGGTTAATAGGTATCTATTGTATAGATAAGTTATAGAATATAAATATAAGTTAAGCTAATGCAGGCCTTAGCAATAGAAATCTATAGATGTTTAGCATTTATCGATTTTTACATGTCCAGCCTTCTAAAGTTTAGGACCGGAAGCTAAATCCCTCTCCCGATGTGCAAAGTATGTAATTTCATAGCAGCTTAGGGAGAAGAGCAATTGAAGACCAGTTGGAACATGAGACAAGAATACAGTATTCATATACATTAGGATATACAGGGTTTTGGGTAGAGTTTAGAAGCATAAAAATGTTTGGAATAATGTTTATCATGCAAAACAGACACAAGCAGTCGTTATGGAGGCAAAGTAACTAGTCTTTTAACTCGATCTTTAGAAAAGAATTTGTGCCAGTTTATTTTAGTATCATACATAAGTAACCATATGCATACGGCCAGTATAGGCCTTATATTTAGACATACACCTAGTCAAGGAATGAAAATTTATTATTTTTCAAAGGGGGTGAAGAATAGGTGAATAAACAATAACGTTACACCAGGTTTATTTACTCTGTCGCATGGTTGGTAAGAGAATGCGGCAGCATACTTAAAGTTCTGCCGTCTTCTATCCAGACAGATACAGAATTTAGATATTATCATACTTAGAGTTTTTTTTTTTTAAATTTTAATTTCGCAAGTTCTATGGTGGCTGCTCAAACTGAAAAGTTACGCTCCTCAAAGTAATTGAAAAGGATTTTACTAGGCTTTCAATTCTATTATTAATGGAAAGGGGGGGGTAAAAATGCATGTGGTGGGAGCATCTAGATTTGCAGCTGGTTGATTTAAGAAGGGGGTTATATTGTTCATCGGGTTAGTTTAAGAATAGGATAGGTACGATTCAAAAAGATATTAGGAAGTAAGATTGAATCAGATGTAAGATCTTTGGATATTTGAGTCGATATGGGGAAAATTATGTATTTATTCAATATAGATTTAAGTAGCGATATAACTATGATTAAAGTAAATGTCAGTACAGGTATAACTGGAAGTAATGTATGAGCTATCGAAGATCCAGTATAAGTAATTAGATATAAAATAGCAATATGGACATATTTATAGAATATACGACATTGTAGATATTAAGTATATTACTTAAATAAAGTTCTTCTGTCCTCTAACGTTTCATTAAATTCAGAAATGTATTTACATAATCATTATTAGGAACGTTTTTTTCTTCTTATATTAATTGACTTAGAAGAAATAGCTCGTACTAAGGATACAAATAGTGTACATAAATAGTGTCAAAAGATGGTGTTAGGTATTGATTAGCGCAGAATTTTTGTGGTGAACTATAGTCAGTTTAGAAATAGAAATAATTAATCTATCAATGATTTTTCTCGTTGGGGGGGCACGAAATTCAATTGCAGACAAAAGAAAACAGAAAAACAATACAAAACAAGAAAAAATAAGAACTAAAAAAAAATAAAAAGACAGCATGTTCACATTGCTTACGAATTAAATGAATTTTGCATGAAGTTACAACTTCCCAAGGGAGGAAATGTAACATTCTCGGATTTTTGATAAAAATTCGGGTTGCGTTCCCAAGGAGTCAATTGGAGTCAAAATGACCCAAAATTGCTCTTTCCGGGACATGGAATCTTTTGCGATCATTAGATTTTGCTGAAAATTACCCAAAAGCAAGACCACATGGATATACATCTTGAAACGTAATATTTGACTGTTTCAGTCCAATGTTTTACATCAGGCCAGGGGTTTTAATGGGCAAAATAGGTAACAGTTCTACGACTGATTTTGGCTAACAGTACAAAGAAAGTAACTCTTGTAGACTCAATTTTACAACTATTGATTATATATTCGTAGATTAAAGCGTAATACATGCGATTGGTTGTATGCTCATGTACCGCAAGCCTGGCCCACTAGGGATTTTTTAAAATCTTCTCACCGATGAGCTCAACAACTTGCCTCTTGGTATAAGGGTACTTTTGTTGGGTTATTTCAATTTGGATCAGCTTCTTGCAAATAATGTGGCACTAATAGAATCCCTTAATGGATCTCAATCATTTCTTCAGAGCTCAAATTACACCACTCAAATTGAAGGTGGTATATTAGACTTCATTCTTGATGCAGAACTTTTTTCTTCACCAGCACTGTAACTTCTCAACCCATTTAGTGATGACTTTGTTTTGTACTTTAATGTGTGATTACTTTATATCTTTTTTGATTCAATTACTTCATATCGATAAGATAACAAAAAAATAACAAATATGATCCCTCTCAAAAAATTTTACATTTAGAATTTAAAAAAAATAATAACCTTATACAGAAGAAAAAAATTGTCGTGGTTATAGGGTTTTTACTAAATTTGGTTCATTACCTTTTATTCAAAAACATGACAAATAGGTTTTGAATTATTTCTTTTAAAACCTTTTATCTTCATTATATACATCATACCGTATTCCTCTATCCAGCGTTCGATCTTTCCCTTTCCTCTTTCATTCTTTCTTCCTACGTGATCTGTTAGAACATATTCCCATCTATAATTCATTTATAAATATTCCTCCTGCCGACTATCTGTTGAAAGCAGTATGCTTCCCGAAGCATCGATATCACAATTCACAGATCACGTCCCTTTCTAATCTAAACCTCACTCGTTGTACTTTAAATGTTGAATCTAATCTCGCTAATTTCGCTTAATCGCTTATGACCGTAAAATTGTCCACTCTTAAATCATCTCATTTCTTTTCCCATTAAAACCAGAAGCAATCCAAGAATACCCAAGAAAATTGGTCGCCGCAACTAATGGAAAATTACCCTATTAACTCCCCCCCCCAAATTTGAATTAAAATACAGAAAATAGATGCATACCTTGCATCCTAATTATATTGGTTTATAAAGCAAAGTTACAAATATCGAAAATATGCAAACGTAGTATATGACTCGCTATTGCATTAATACATGAAGTGACACACTGAGCATGGGTTAAATTTTTTGACACCGGAAAATATGAGTTTGCAAAGCAAGTTAAAATTTTAAAACAAAATTATTCTTTCTGTTGGATATATTTATCTCTATTCGTTCTCTCTTTCTTTATCTACTATCTTCTCTCTGCCTATGGGTTAAATATTATTGACAATTGTGGTGGTGTTTATAAAAGATAACTCATATAGTCTTTTATATGGTTTTATTATCGTTGATACTTAAAAAAAATACAGACAGAGATTGAGGAAGAGACAAATAAAGTAAGAAAGAGGTATAGAGAGACTAGCAAAAAGAACCGTTTTATGAATCGTAAAAACGATTGAAAATGTCTTTTTATTCGTTGGTAAAGAAGTTGACATGTATAATTCAATACAGTCAAAATTTTTAGCAGAAATAAAATATTTTCTCTTATCGTATTTCAGCTTTTTTATTTCATTGTTTATCATATAAAATACTCTTGAATTCTCGAAATTTCTTTAAGATAATTTGAAAGAATTAAAATAATATTATTAAAATTGCTATATTGCGACGATATATATATATTGCGTATATATATATATATATATATATATATATATATATATATATATATATAAAAGTGAAAGTATCTGTGTGTGTGTGTGTGTATCTGTGTATCTGTGTGTCTACATTTCTCTACGCAATAATTCTGTCAATTTTTAGTCTACAGACTCGAAATTTGATATACAGAGTACTGAGGTTTGGAAAATCGATGTGATCGGTTTTCGGCCAGAAATTTGGCGATTAAGGGGTCAAAGTTCAACGATTTGACCTTTGAGAACTCTACCAAACTCCGACAATTTTCGGTCTAAACACTTGAAATTTTAGATATAGGTTCCTTGGACATGGATCTAACTTAATAACTTGATTTGAGCCCAAAACAATAAATTTTAAGGGGGTCATAATAGGGGTCAAAGTTAAAAAATTTGACCTTTGCGGTCTCTATCAAATTACTCAGACAATTTCTGGTCTAAACATTTGTAATTTTACATAAAGGGTATTAAGAGATAGAGCAAGCTTTTTCATCGGTTTGGGTCGAAAATTTTCAGTTACCGATATATAAATGTGTGTATGTATGCATGTATGTATGTTTGCATGTGTGCATAAAACTTTCGACAAAGGTGGCGGATTTTACCAAGATCAGTATCGTTTTGAAGTTCGACCTTTCATGCGACAAATGTCGAAAAATTGGCTAAAAACATTTATATCTTCACCTTCAACAAGGCACTTTTTTACAGCGGGGGGTCCCATTTTTCGCCGATATTTTTGAAAAATATCCTCTCCTTTTGATTATTTAGCCTTAATTTAAACATGAGTCACTTCAGGTTTGGCCGCAGTCGTAACCGCAAAGATGTCAGGTTTTTTTCCTGTTCTTTTTTTCCTTCGTGGTACGGGTTCGAGCCTGCCTTCCTACTACCACTTCTTTTTTTTTTTTTGCTCAACATACACATCCAACTGGCTGAATGCTAGTATATATATATATATATATATATATATATATATATATATATATATATATATATATATATATATATATATAAGTGAAAGTGTCTGTCTGTCTGTGTACATTTCCCTACACAATAACTCCGTCAACTTTCAGTCTATAGACTCGAAAATTGATATACAGGGTATTGAGATTTGGAAAAATCTTTGTAATCCGTTTCCAGCCAGAAATTTGGCTGTTAAGGGGTCAAAGTTCAACGATTTAACCTTTCAGAACTCTACCAAACTCCTCCGCCAATTTTGACTATAAACACTTGAAATTTTAGATATAGTTTCCTTGGACATGGATCTAACTAAATAACTTTATTTGAGCCCAAAAGAATAAATGTTAAGGTTAATAGGGTCAAAGTTAAAAAAAAAATGACCTCTGTGGTCTCTACCAAATTACTAAAGACAATTCCTGTTGTAAACATTGGAAATTTTACATAAAGGGTATTCAGAGATAGGACAAGCTTTTTAATCGGTTTAGGTCGAAAATTTGAGCTACAAATATATAAATATGTGTATGTATGCATGTTTGCATGTCTGCCTAAAACTTTTGACAGAGGCGGCAGATTTTCACAAGATCAGTATCGTTTTGAAGCTTGACTCTTCAGATGACAAATACCAAAACATTGGCTAAAAGTATTAATTTTTTCACCCTCAACTGGGCACTTTTCTACAAGTAAGGGTTGCTTCTTTCGCCGATATTTTCGAAAGTCATCCCCTCTTTTCGACTGTCTAGCCTTAATTTAAACCTACGTCACTTCCGATTTGGCGGTGGTCATAACAGCAAAGACATCACGTTTTCCCCTGTTCTTTTCCTCCTTCGTGGTATGGGTTCGAACCTGGCTTCCTACTACCACTTTTTTATTTTTTTGCTCAACACACACCTCCAAACACCCGGTCAACGCCGAGCACCCATGCCAGTATATATATAATTGCCATAAAAGTATTTTATACTATATATATATATATATATATATATATATATATATATATATATATATATATATATATATTGGGATATATAAATATGATGATTGCTACTTCTTGACAGAAGTTAGCCATCTCTTTCTAAAGTGTTATTGCGTCCGTGTGCACGTAGATGACTCTTCAATCTAGCTTTAGTCCTATATGAAAGTTCACAAATATGGCATAAAAACTTTACTTCTTGTAAAGGTTATCGCATAATAATATTGTGAATCCTTTAATGCTGTGTCAGACCACTTTTAGACTTGCAGATTAGACCACACATATGACTGCTTAACGTTGTCAGGTGTTCTGTAGAAGCCTCCTCATAAGACTGGCGTTCCTGTCTTTGATTGTATGATTTCATATGATTAACAAAACCAGCTTTTGACAGAAAGTATCTGCCACATGCAGTTCACTTCAGTTCCAGTTGTAATTTCTCTGACATTATATTATCGAACTACTTTCTTAAAACGCGTTTTAAGACAGCTAGCTCTACATGCTGCTCTTCAAAAATCTTAAAATCTTCTCAGATGGTTTTTCTCCACAGTGATCGATCTTTCGCTTGAGCCTCCTAGTTATGTACATCCATCTTCAGTATTTTCAATTTGTTTTATCTATATATATAAAGATGTAAATGTTGGTTTGATCTAAACGAATAAAACCATATTTCTACGTTACCAATTTATTTGAAATTTTCAGACAACCCATTTTTAGAGTCGAGGTATGTTTTTATGTTCTTAAATTAAATTTACCTCGCGAATTATTAAAATTAAAATATTAAATAAAATAAATATATTTTTTAACCGTTACTGCGAATCTGTTCTGTTGATAAAACTAAACTTCCGGTTCGATTAATTTCACAGCCACGAATTGACGAAAGATTTCATTTTCTGTTTAGTAAGTAAAAAAAAAAACAAAAAAAAACATAATTCATTTGTTTATCTTCCATATTTTTTAATTTACACATTTTTTCTTTATTATATGAGGCCAAAAAATAGTTTGTCGCTTGCTTTTTGAGTTTTTTGGAATAAAAAAAAACACGATTTAAAAAAATAGCGCGGATCACTCTCTGCATTAGCACCGAAAAATGTTACTAAACATTTATAAATAATTTTTCACTTTTACAAACATCTGATTTTAAATTTCTTTTGAAATGACGACTTTTATCGACTTTTTTTTTAAATATCCCCCCATATGGTGTTTATTAGCCCCCCCCCCCTCCAAAAATGATGTTTATTCCGGAAGCTGTTCTTAAGATTTGGAGGTTGGGGGGGGGGTGATTCCAAGGTGGACCTAAGCTAAAAAAAAAAGAAGTTTTTTATGCGCACATAAGCAACAATTTTTTTTATTAACTTTTTTTTTTTACTTTTTTATTTAAAAATTAGTAAATTTCAATTGTAGCGTCTACCCCGGAACTAATTTTGACAGTGACATTGAACATTCACCGTTTCCGGAGAGCTCCAAGAAAAAGACAAAAAAAATTCGAGGAGTCTATTCACGCCGCTCCTTACCCGAACGAATTTTCTAAAGAAAATTAATTTATCGTTTCATCCCAACTTAACGCCAAAAACATTTGACCAGTCGGGAAGGATTTCTTCTTCTTTATTTTCGGACTAAAAATAACACGAGTGTGATACACCAGGGCAAATAAATTCACACCTATCATAACAAGCTAAGTCTGATTATTTGTTTTTAATTAAATTTTCGGGTTTGTATTACTGTACACATAGATTCGAAAAAGTTGTCAAAAAACAAATATATAACAAATAAATGTTATCAAAGGCAAGATAAATTACTTTTCGGCCAAACTGGATATATTTTTTGTGTTTTTATTCAATGTAACATATTTATTCAGCTCGAAAAACATACAGTGTTTACCGATGTATTCAAAAATTCAAGATGGCGTCTCACACCCTCTTTAACACCGTAAGTTTGGGAAAAGGTGTTATAAATAAAAAATTATACAAAATACTATTAAAAACCCGCCGAATATATGTCAACTTATGTCACGGTAACATATATTGAGCGAGTTTTTACCAGTATTTTATCTGGTTTTTTATTTATAACACCTTTTCCAAAACTTACCGTGTTAAAGAGAGAATCAGACGCCATCTTGAATGTTCCAATACATCGGTAAACACTATATGGTTTTCGAGCTGAATAAATTTGTTACATTGAATAAAAACACAAAACATATATCCAGTTTGGCAGAAAAGTAATTTATCTTGCCTTTGATAACATTTATTTGTTATATATTTGTTTTTTGACAACTTTTTCGAATCTATGTGTACAGTAATACAAACCCGTTTTTCTTTTATTAATTTGTTAAATGAAAGTACAGATAACCCGGTCGGTTTCTAATGTGATGAAAATCTAGCCCCCCCCCCCAAAGGGGTACTCTGGATAATAACAAAATATTAAAATTGCCTTAGTCTCGAAAGATTTCTTCTCTACTGAACGAGGAAACAAACGGTGAAGTGTAGTTCACCTTCTGTTTCTCTCCCCCTCTCTCTTCCGCTCTTAATATCTCTCTCTATCCATCTCTCCCTTTCCCTCTCTCAATCTATATTTCTCTCTATTTCACCCTCTCCATCTCTCTTTGAGCCCCTTTCTCTAACTCCCTCTATCTCTCTCCTTTCCTCTGTCTAATCCCTCTCTGTTTCTAACTCTCCCCCTCTCTCTGTTTATCTATCAATCCCTTTATCTCTCTATCTCCTTCTCTTTCTCTATTTTCCTCTCACTTTCTCTTTTCTATCTATATATCTTCCTCTCTATCTGTCCATCTCTAATCCCTCATCCTATTTTAGTCTCCTAAATTAATTACAGTGAATAAGGCATTGTCAAAACATGGATAAATCCTATTTTAGTCACCTAATTTACTGACTGTGAGAATAGAAGTTATTTGGAAATTACTGCTACCTTGAACAGCACCAGAAGTAACTGGTAAAACCTTTCTAATTAAATTGATTTTGGCAGCCATTTGGTAACAAAATGACATAGCCTTAGCCCTTGCTGCATGAGGAATACCTGCGACCTTGCTTGCCAAGTAGAAGAATTATTTATTCTACTTTAAAACATTCAATTTTTCAAAAATCTCATCTTCGACATCTCAAAAACATCCAATATGGGGAAAAATATTGCAGAAATGCAAACTTATTGTTTAGGATGAATGCACAATGGTACGCAAAAAATCACTTGCGGCTCTTGGTCGATCCTTGCAAGATTTGCGTGGCAATGTCAGACCATTTGGGAATGCAGTAATATTGCTTGCAGGAGATTTCAGACAAATGTTACCTGTTATTCTTCAATCAACACCAGCAGATGAAATAAATGCTTGCCTCAAATACTCTAGTTTTTTGTTCCATGTGAAGCTATTAAACTTAACTCAAAATATGCATGTCCAGTTGCCGACTGTTCGATCCGCACAAAAACTTTTGCATCACTAGCAGTGTCAGAAATTTCGTGAAAATAGTGAATAATTCCACCCCATCTTTCCAAGCTTATAACTCCTCGAAAAATGTAATTCAAGCCCTAATTTTTTTTTCAATTAAAGGAGCAAGGACCAAGGTTTTATTAAAAAAACAAAACAAAACAAAACAATGTGTGTTTTTTTTTTAAAAAAGGTTTTAAACTTCGGACTTTACAGGTAAATTTCTAAAAAAGCGATTTGTTTTTTTGTTTTAAATTTGAATATATTATTTATTGACCTTTTCTCTTCTATTTGTGATATATAAAACTCCACGACATAAATTAATTATTTACTTTTTAATAGACATTTCAAAATGAGAGGCGTGAATTATTCGACCCCCTATCTTTCTAAGCTTATAACTCCTCGAAAAATGTAATTCAAGCCCTAATTTTTTTTCAATTAAAGGAGCAAGGACCAAGGTTTCATTAAAAAAAAAAAAGACAAAAAGAAACAATGTGTTCTTATAAAATAAGGTTTTAAACTTCGGACTTTACAGGTAAATTTCTAAAAAAGCGATTTTTTTTTATTTTAAATTTGAATATATTATTTATTGACCTTTTCTCTTCAATTTGTGATATATAAAACTCCACGACATAAATTAATTATTTACTTTTTAAGAGAAAGTTGAAAATGGGTGACACTTGGGGGGGCGTGAATTTAAAAAAAAACGTTTGTCTAAAATATTATATTCGGTTTATTGGAAAGAACATAAAATTTCACATTGACCCTGAAAATATCGTAAAAATAGAATCAATAGAAAAATTTTGATAGATTTTTAAAATTTAAAAATTTTAAAATATTGAGTTTAAAAATTGAAAAATATTGAGTTCGGAAAATTCATTACTGTTTTAAAAAAATATATATTTTTATTACTTTTAAAACAACTGTAATAGTTTATTTTGGAAGTATAATCCATAAAGAAAATAAATAACCCACTTTTAACAGAGAAATTACGAGATTTTTATATTGTATTCGCAGTTTCGTGTTAGGGGTGTCAAAAATTCCTACAAAAATTCTGATACTGCTATTGCATCACTTATGGAAAATTGGGTACGAAAAAGTGCCAGCTGATCAGAGTTAAGGGCAAAATTCTTTGACTTTTAACTTCTGTAATTTCTGTAATTTTATTTCATCAAAAGAATAGTTAGTTTAAAATGTTTTTGCAGATATTCAAATTATAAGAATTCCATTTGACTGAGTGAATGAGCTATTCTTGCCGGTCAATACAAAGATGCCTATGAACTTAACGCTATTATTCAATGTAAAATTCCAAGTGAGGTAGTCAAATACAAATTCATCGACACTGTTGTGAAAGCAGATAAAGTGGTTAATTATCAAACAGCTATATTTGCCAGGGATGCCACCGCATGTATTGCAACTGAAAGTTGGTGTACTAATTATCATGTTGTGAAATATAAACCAATCCAAGCTTTGCAATGGCACATAGCTCTCAGTAAAAAAAAAATAACAAACAATATCATAGAAACAACAATCTTAACAGGACCTTTCACAGATGAATATATCTTCATTCCATGCATTCCTATGATTCCACCGGATACATCATTACACTTTAGGAAATTGAACTTTCCAATTTTATTGTCATTTGCAATAACCATCAACAAAGCACAGGGAACAATCTTTACAATTGTGGGCCTTACAGTTACACACTGACTGTTTTTTCACATGGACAATATATATTACGTATTCAAGAGTCACCACACCGGAAAATCTCTATATCAGCTAAGAAAATGGAACAACAAAAACGGTGTACCCATGCAAAATGGAAAATTAAACCTATAAGAAACTTGCTTTTTCTCATGTTGGAACTTTTTCCATTGCGCAATTTGAGCCACAGCAACGCGTGGCAGGGTACAGCTAGTATATACATATATATACATACACACACATATATATGTATATATAGAGAGAAAACATTTTACAAAAGAAATTTATGTTAGTTTTTTGTAGAAGACTACAGGGAACGTATATTATTTAGCTTTAAGATCTAGTATAGTATGTAGGAAATAGTATAAGTTAAAAATGAAATAAAAATGGTAGATTAAAATTAATTATACCTAATAAGGAAGTAACACGGTGTTATGCGGAGGGATATAAAACTAAATGAATAGAGAGTAAAATTGCTTATTACTTTATTTATAAGGCTACATATCTGAAAGACGCAGTTTGTTCGGCATAAATGTAATAATTTTAGTTTTCGCTATCATCTTTTTAGGCAAATATCTTCCACTCCAGTGAAACGCGCTGTTTTGAAGTTTGCAAACAGACCGTAACTGCTGGGGTTACATTTTGGGAATATGTCTGTGAGCAAACATTGTTATAAGGGGAAATAAATCGAATTGATAAATGTTCATGCAAATTGCCTTTTGCTACTTTCGACTGCTTTCACGAATCTTCCATTTACGATCCAGCAAAACGAATTTGTTTATGTTTTCAGCATCATTTGTGTCTATACGACCGCATTTAAAGTCAGCATTTCTTACTCGTTGTTTCCTAGCAAGATCTGAATAACACTTATCAAGCTATTTTTTGCTTAAGCAATATTTGCCATTAGAAAGTAATGTTTTATCAACACATGAAATTCAGATGTTTTTATTGTTTGGAATATTTGCAACTATAATGCACTTAAATAAATCTTTGTTTACCTATATCACAGCTTCTGAAGTTAAGAATCGAACCTCAAAACATTTTTTTAAATTCAATTTTCACGCTAAATAAGGCACAGTGCCACTTTCAAGTAGGGGGCTTCTATCGGGGACCTAAGTTGCAGGGATATTATGAAGGGAGATGAGTAGCAAGATGTCTGTTCACATTACACTTGAACTTCTATATGTCAGTATAGTTGGGAAAGCAAAATTCCGGAAGGCAGTTCCAAAGTCTAGCAGTTCTGGGGAAGAACCTATTGGAGTAGAAGGCTTTCTTACACTTAGGGATCTCTAGTCTGAAGAGGTGGGATTTAGCTGCTTGTCGGGTTTGTCGAGGGTGTTCAAGTCGAAGGGGTACAAGTGCTTGTAGTTCGTCAGAGTATTCACCATAAAAGTACTTGTAGAACAGGCAGAGGGATGCAACATTTCATCGATGGGACAGAGACTAAAGCCTAGATGACAGTTCAGGACCTCTCAGGTTGGTGACTCTCT
>NC_136488.1:108036626-108206626 GCF_053919585.1 Euprymna scolopes
TTTGGTCTGCCTGAACCAGTTGGAGATCATCCTGGATATGAAGGAGATGTTGGAGTAACATGGAACTCTCAAGGCAGAGAGAGAAAAAACAGATTTTAAAATATTTTATTTTTTTTAATATTTGATCTCTGCCTTGAGCGTTCGTTTAATGTGTAATCCGCTATTCCAGAATAAAATCTTCTCAACCAATCAAATTTGCCAGAAAGTGTGACACACATAGATAGATAGATAGTTACAAGCGCATTAATATATAGATAATAGTTGAAATAAAAATAATAGTTAAGTAATAACACCAATGGGGATAGTTATAATGATAATATTGTTAATTATATTATTATTATTGATAATAATAATAATAATAATAATAATAATATGCACAATGCACCCAAAACGTGATACTGACCGACGCTATGTGCAAAGAAAAGACGGAGGAGGGGCTTGACGTAAATGATACAAGAAAAGAATGAAAAAAATACATAATACAGAACACTGAAAAAATAATTAAAGCAAAAGACACTAACAATCAAACAAAACAGACTGCACCATAATAAACAAAGTCTCTAACAGCATAGATACAGCACTCTCCCTCGACACTAGTGTACAAGTACATGTATTTGGTGACTTCAATATCTACCACAGAAACTGGCTTGGATTATCTACTAACATAGACGCAGCAGGTAGCACAACGCATAGCTTCTCTATATCTCACTCCCTATCACAGATGGTTACGTTTCCAACCCGTTTCCCAGACCAGCAAGAACAACACGCATCACTTCTAGATCTGTTTCTGACCACAGTTCCCGATGATTATATAACGAATGCACACAGCCCACTTGGGAATGCTGATTATGCAGTGATAATTGTCGAAATCGCCCTAAACTCTAAACCCAAAACTGAAGAGCCATTGCTCAAAACAACGAGATATTATAAAAAAAAGCTGCCTGAGAAGCCATCACGGATATCATCAGAGATGCCCCATGGAGAAATATTTTTTCTATTCCTGCTGAACAGTACGCAAATGAGACCACTGAATGGTTAAAAACGGCAATTGAAGCACATGTTCCCATGCTGAAATTTTATAGCGAGCCCCACTCTCCCCAATTGTTTACATCTACTTGTGCAACTGCCATTGTGCAAAGGCAGCATGCATCCCGCAGATTTAACCGACATTAGTTCAGTTCAAACAGACAGAAATATATAGAAGCCAGAAGTAACTGTAAGAAAGAAATAGCGACAGCTAAGAGAGAATTTACTAAAACCACCAAAAAACGCATCAAAGCACAAAAATTAGGAACCCGTGATTTCTGGAAAATCTACAACAGTGTAGTAAATAATGGGCAATCAACAATTCCCCCACTAACTAGCAATCATGAGGTTGTTTGCTCAGCAACTAAGAAGGCTAACATGCTTGCCAGTCGGTTTGCCTCCAATTCCACACTGGACCCTGCTAACCGCTCCCTCCCTGACTTTCCTTTGTGGACCTGAAAATCACCCCTTCTCAGGTGCATGCTATCATAAAAAATCTTGACACTGCAAAAGCATGTAGACTTGATCTCATCCCAGCTGTGCTATTAAAAAAATGCCACGCCGAAGTAGCTTCTGTTCTCTCCAATCTTTACAACAAATGCCTTAATGAATCTTGCTTTCCGGACTGCTGGAAAACTGCTTCTGTGGTACCAGTTTTTAAGAATTCTGGCGAAAGACCGAGCCATTAAATTATCGCCCCATTAGCCTTCTCCCGCTTTTTGCCAAAATATTTGAGTCCTTAATTAATCAAGCTCTAGTCCATCATCTTACAGTTGCTAAACTCCTGACCGACAATCAATATGGATTTAGACAAGCCCGTTCCACATCAAATATCCTAACTGTAATCTCTGAACATATGAATCGTTCACGGGACAAAGCAGGGGAGGGTAGAGCTCTAGATATATCTAAGGCTTTTGACAAGAAATGGCATGAAGATCTCCTCAAGAAAATTAGATCATATGGTATCACTGGATGAATACTTAACATAATTAAATCCTTCTTAAATAAGAGAAAAATGGATGGTCACATTCAATGCTGCCAAAATAAAACTTTTTCCTTCAATAATTACAAGAAACCTTTTCTACCACAAATAGCAATGGCCAAAGAGTCATTATCTGAAAGCACTTCTTTTAAACTCCTCAGCCTAACGTTCACATGAAACATGAGTTGGAACAATTACATTGAGAGCATTGCCAGGACCGCTGAAAAGTAGGTAGGCTCTCTCTACGGTGCTAGAAAGCTACTAACGCCCGAAAGTATCCGGTACCTCTACAAGTCCACCATTCGCCCATGTATGGAGTATTGTTGCCATATTTGGGCTGGTGCATCTGCTACTAGTCTCTCGCTCCTAGATGAGGTCCAAAAGAGAGTCTCTATCCTGATAGGTCCTGAACTGTCATCTAAGCTTCAGCCTCTGTCCCACTGACGAAATGTTGCATCCCTCTCCCTGTTCTACAAGTATTTTAATGGTGAATGCTCTGACGATCTGCAAGTACTTGTACTCCCACGATGTAAACACCCTCGACAAACCCGACAGGCAGCTAAATCCCACCCTACACAGTAGAGATCCCTAGATGGAAGAGAGCTTTCTACTCCAGTAGTTTCTTCCCCAGAACCGCTAGACTTTGGAATTCCATTCCAGGTCCCTGCTTCCTTAACTGTACTGACATGCGGAAGTTCAAGTGTAACGTGAACCGACATCGTGCTGCCCAACTCCCTACATAGTACCCCAGTAGCTTATGTCCCTGATAGTAGCTTCCTACACCAAAGTGGCAATGTGCCTTGTTTGGGGTGAAAATGTAATTAAAAAAGAAAGAAAGAAAGAAAGAAAGAAAAAGAAGAAACTATGTATAAGACAAAAAGGAAAAATGGGAAGAGAAACAACTACATGGACAATTCATAAGGATGACAAAAGGTGAGACTAACGAAAACACTCGGACATGGTTACAAAAAGGAAACCTGAACAGAGAAACTAAATTTCTAATAACAGCTTCACAAGATAACGCGATTAGAGATTAGAACCAACCACATCAAATGCAAACTCTGTGGACAAAGAGACGAAACAATAAACAACATAATAAGCGAATGCAGCAAACTAGACCAAAAAGAATAGATACGATCAAGTGGGGAAGGTTGTACATTGGCAAGTATGCAGACAACTGAATCTTCAACACCCCGACAAATGGTACAAGAACAAATCGGCAGCAATACTTGAAAATGAAAATCACAAAATCCTATGAGACACAGATATACAAATGAATACATCCATCCAAGCAAGACGACCGGATGCCATACTAGTTAACAAGAAAGAAAAGACCTGTCAGATTGTAGATTTTTCTACTTCAGCAGACCACAGAGTGAAGATGAAGGAGGCGGAGAGGCGGAGCAAATACACTGAAATGGCCAGAGAACTAAAAGGAATATGAAAAATTTCAGGATAACACCACTAATAGTAGAAGTGCTAGGAACAATACGGAAACACTATGAAAAGAGAATGGGAGAGATTGGAATTAGAAGGAGCTGATAAGATACAACGGATAACTGTAATGAAAACTGCTGAAATATTAAGGAAAACCCTATAGTGGGGAGACTAATTTACATCAACAACAGGCACAAACTGGGCATACAGAAAATTCTACAGATGTAAAACACAAAAGAACATTACATGGAATCATGAAAACTGGAACTGTATATTTATAAATCAGCCCTCTACCCCCCCCCCAATTTTTTCTGCCTATCACCAAAAACTGGCGCCACATTAAATAAGCGAGGAGGGTCAAAGAGGAGTGACAGACCAAGGAGCGGAAGCAGCTGGATGAGTGCAAAGCAAAATTAAAAAATACAACGTTCTTCCTCCACAAACGGTAAAAGTAATTCACGTGAACTCTTTCGAACATTGTTTCAAGGAATGAACGCTCATCAAAATACAAATGTCTATTTTTTTTTCAACCTCTTTCATTTTCATTTCGATACTTTTTTGTGAACAAGAGTGAAGGATCGCTTGAAATATAAAATATAGCATCAATAATATTAATAAAATTCTAAATGTTTATTTATTTATGTGTGTTTGTGCGCGCCTATATATCAATAAAACTTTCGAACGGATGCATCGAATTGAAAAATTCTTTTTTTTTCCTCTGAAAGGTGTGAGTCCCTCGATTGTCCTTATCTATATATGGTTCATAATGAACAATGCCGTGTCACACAACATGCCCGAAATAAGGGTTTTTGGGCCGTTTCATAAATTTGTCGAAAAAGTTATCTGCCCATGTCAACGGAATTTAGCACTGTCTTTATACAGTCGCAGTAACATCTTTTGGTATATGGACAGCACTTGTGGTGCAAGGGATAACACATCTGACTACGGATCGGAGGACTCCATGTTCGAATCTGGCAAGTTCGTAATAATTTTAACCATCATTTTATCCAACGTTTTTCATTATCCTTACCCTTAGTTAGTGTATTTTTGTTTTTTCAGTGATTTTGTTTTGTGCATATGGGAATTTCCCATACTTCGAGTTCACAGGGTAGGCACTGATGGTAAAACGATGTTGAGTGTACTTAATGTTGAGTGTACTCGATTTTGTGTTTGACTTGGTGTTGTGTGTGGCAATGCAGCTGCTAGTATTAAATATAAATAAATCATCGTTTTCATGCTTCAAAAAACGCTCATAACCTTGAAATTATATAGAGTAAGAAAATATGAAATAATCATTTACACACACTACAATAATTCAACATAAATATCAATTTTGCGTACGATCGTTTCTGAGTGTTGTGTTGTGGGGGGGTATGTTTAAGTGGACGGAGGAATTATATTGGGGCCATATAATACACGAATATTACGATGATGAGAGAGACATTTATACATATACAGTTCTGTGGATTCTTATAACATATATTAGCGACGGTTATAGGGTGATAGATGCACAGTTCTTATATTTCTTGTAACACATATAGAGAGGAGGAGAGATACATATTCTTGTAAGGGTTACACAATGTTCATAATAAGATGTTTAACACATTACCTTTTGATTTGAGGAATGATGACACAAAGACAAACAGGTACAAAAATCGATGGTGATTCTTTATTTCATTGGACCGGTCAAATGATGATGACGTCAAGAATTCACATTTGTTCTACATAGTTTCATCTTTCTACCTTTCGCTTCCAAATGGGCAGCTGACTACTGACTGCTAACTGACTGACTCTCCTGATCTCTGCTGACTAGCAGACTCAACTGTTCTGCCTCAACTACCGTGATCTGACTAACTCTAGCTACTATACTGAGAATCCCCTTTTTGCTATCACGTCAGATGTGTGGTTCCAAAACGTGACCAACTCACGTGACTAAGCACACGTTTTCCAAACACACTTTTGACAACAAAGAATTCTCAACTAACATATTTTTTACAATGTATTTTTAATTTGTATTGTTCATACTTTTATCTGACATTTTTAATATTCAGTTTCATAAAAGAATGACAATAAACTCTTTTTTACAATATAAACAATATCTAACTATTTTATAATAGAATTTAACAATAGGCCTTTTTAACATTTCGATTTCTAACATTCTATTTCTGAACCTTGCTTACGAGGTTCAAGTCTCGGCTTATCCTAATCTCATTGTCACTTATCTAATGTTCTTCTTATTTACATGGAAAGGGGACAGCCTTTCCTTGTAACATGAGATGATATGTGTTTTTATTGAAATACGATCATAGCATAGGCACATAAGATTAGCATCAAGTTCAAAAAGATATGATCGTATTTCTTCACTTATTCTATTTTGTTTGTGGTGAAATAGACACATTAACCAAATTATTTATTTCAGACAACTTAAATTAATCAGTTTTCTTGTTTGACTTAATGCAAATAACACACCTGAGGTGAAACTTCACAACAAAAGAAATAGAAATGTGGTAGGGAAAAAGAGGAGAAATGAGAGGGGAAAATGCCAGGCATTACCTCCTCCATAGAATATAAACTAGAAAGGTTTTCTGTCATATATCTAAACGTAAATGCAAACACTATAAGAACTCAAACCTGGTATTCACACGACAACGTTTACGAACAAAGGATAGTTACTCATCCACTTTGTAGCAGTATATTAAGCATCAGTCATGACCAAGAGTGTACATTTCCCCCTCGTGTTAATCGCTGCCAAAATATCGCAATTTATCTGCGATAGGATGGATAACATATTCTTAAAAAGATAAGATGAAGAAAACCTTAGCAAAGAACGAACCTATAATTGTAAGTAAAATGCGAATGTTATTTGTTTCTCACTTCTTCTCTTTTTATTGTGTAGAGGACTCATTAAAAGGAATGCCGCTGAATTCATATTAAAAGAGAGATGATGGTGACATTCATATTGAAGAGAGACGGCGGACATATATATAACAATGATAAGGGGGAGAGACATTTATACAGTTCTGGGATGTTTCTTCTTAACACATATAGCGAGGAGGAGAGATATATTCCTTGTAAGGGTTACATAAAGTTCATATTAAGATGATGAACACATAACTTCCAATTTGTGGAATGATGACACGAAGATAAACAGTTACAAAAATCGATGGTGATTCTTTATTTCATTGGATCGGTCGTATGATGATGACGTCAGGAATTCACATTCCAGGATCTACATAGTTTAATGTTCTTTCCTTCGTTTCCAAAGTAAATGAGTCTCCAACTCCCTCTCTCTGACTAGCAGACTCAACTGTTCTGCTTCAACTCGACTACCCGACTGCTATAACCTGACTAATTCTAACTCCTATATTGAGAATTCATTTTTTGGTATGACGTCAGATGTGTGGTTCCAAAACGTGACCAACTCACGTGACTAAGTACAGTTTTGTCCAAAACACACTTCTGCAAAGAAAAAATACTCAACTAACCAATTTTTTACAATATATTTTTAATTTGTATTTTCATTCTTTTTAGCTAACAGTTTTATTCAGTTTTCATAAAAGAACGAACAATCAATTCTTTTTACAGTACAAACAATATCTATCAATTTTATAATATAAACAATATCTAACAATTTTATAATATAAACAATATCTAACAATTTTACAATATAAACAATATCTAACAATTTTATAATAGAATTTTAACAATTGCTAAATTCTAATATTCCAATTTCTGAACTTTGTTTACAAGGTTCGAGTCTCGGCTTATCCTAATCTAATTTTCATTTATCGAATGTTCTTCTTATTTATATGGAAAGGGAACAGCCTTTTCTTGTAACATTTTGTTTATGGTTATATAGACACAGTATCTGTTTTCTTGTTTGCCTTTATACAGATAACAAACTTTAGGTCAAACTCCACAACAACAGTAATAGATGGGGGAGGGAGGAAAGAGAGAAAGGAGAGGAAAAAAAAAAGAAAATTGAAATATAAAGTCGTCCACACTATTTACTACCAACAAACAAATTCAATGGCGTACTTATTTCGACTTTTACTAAGTACAATACTTATTTTGTTTATATTATTTTTTCTGTCCGTGTATGCTCTGTATTTTCATGTCTTTTATGTAGGTGTGATAGTGCACGATACCTCTCATATACATAAAAGGTATACACTATCCCTGCGCCAGAACCACAGGTGAGACAATTCTCGGCCTGGTGTTGCCACAAATACCAAAATATGAAAAATGTCTAATACAAATAACACAGACCGCGGGACTCAGAAGAAATGTGTCATGATCGGCAGTTGCTCCCTCGGTGGCCAGCATGCGAATGTTGGCCCACTTCCTAATTTCAGAAACACAGATAACTCAGATGATGAACAGGTAATTTTAATCTCCAATTCCAGGGACCAAAACGATACCGACCAAAAAGAACACAGCCAAGATAACCAACAAAAAAGAAGAACCCAAAAGAAGAAATGGACAACAAAGGAGAATAGACTCGTAATGGAGTGTTATTATAGAAGCCATCCCAAATATAAATATGGAGGTTCGAGAAAATGAATGAAAGAGCTATGAAACCTGGCCAGTAATACAGAATAAAGGATTGCCGACCAAGCAAGACTGATACTCAACAGAGGCTGGTTCTCAAAACTGGAACTAACGGAACTAAAGCGGAAAATAAATAATGAAATTGAGCATGAAGCATCCCCTCACTGGAATCACATGACGATATAGATACAAATCTGAACAGTGCAAACAAAACAGGACATTTGAAAACAATGGAAGCTAATTCTACCAAAACGCGAATGGAGCAAAAACAAAAACAGAACGACCAAACCTGACAGAAAGAAAACTCTATTGGAATAAGATAAGGGAAAAATGACAAGAACACACCAGAAATTCCGTATAGCTGAAAGACATGAAAGAAGAGCTACAACAAATCGAAGAAGGAACAGTGAATGAAATCAGCAAGGAAACCCTAAAGAAAACCATAGGAAACATGGCAAACTGGAGAGCACCAGAACATGACGGGATACATGCATTCGAGTTTTAAAAATTTACAACACTATACGAAAGACTCGCCTAAAGCATGAAAAGATGTATACAGAAAACAAGCGTGCCAGATTGGATGACGGAAGGCAGAACCATTCTGATATGGAAGGACACAGAGAAAGGAACCACCTCCAGCAACTATAAGCCTATCACGGGTTTACCCACTATGAGGAAAATATTACCAGCACAACTGAGGGAACAAATCTACCACTCCCTGAATAATCGTGAACTTCTCCTCGAGGAACAGAAAGGATGCCAGGAAGGAAAGAGAGGAATACACGAGAAAGGAAAGAGAGGAATACACGATATATAGATCAAAAGATCCTGATTAAGATTAAAAAAAAAGAGAAAGAGTTTAGCCATGGCATGGATCAACTACAAAAAGTCGTACAACGAGATCCCAAAACATAGATGATAGAATGCTTACAAATGTATAAAATACCAAGGAGGATCATCAACGTAGTAGAATACACAATGAGAACATGGAGACTGGAATTGACAGCTTATGGACAACACATAACAGAAACTAACATAGAAAGAGAAATCTTCCAAGTATCACTATTGCTGAACAATATACTGAGAAAGTACCAAGCTGGATACAAGTTCTCTAACACAGAGAAAAAGATGAACCACCTGAACAGAAAAAGTACATGGCAAAGAGTACATGGACGACCTGAAAATTTTGCAAGGACCAAAATAGAACTAGAGACACTAATAAACACTACTAGAATCTTCAGCCAGGATATCCAAATGAAAGTTGGTATGGAAAAATGTGCACTACTAGTAAAACCAACACAAAGTCAAGTATCTGCAGAATGTCTTCTTGGTTCCTCCTCTTCTCTTTTCTCTCTCCCAACAATCGAACACAGCATATAATAACAAAACTCTAAAGCACGTCTGACAGCACTGACTTCTGCCAACAGTCTGCCCCTCCTCTTAACAACACAGGCTTTTTATATCGCAAAATCGTTCACCTCTATTTGCATATTCTTCTAACTCACGTGATCACTACTCTATAAATAAGAGTCTTGACCATTTCTTTTCTTTCTTTTTATTTATTTTTGGTGACCGACCCGCACGTGGTCTAGCCAGGTAAGTCACGCATTTCTCCACACTCCCCCCTGATCTCATGATCACAAACAGGACATGCGGGCAATCGTCGTTGGCGGGTACTCCTTCGAAGAAGCACTTCCTCATTGCTGTTTTCTTCATTACCACCATCATTACTACCAGTCTGTTCCATTATCCCGTCTCGTGGTTCCATAGGCGGTGTCTCACAATCAGGGCAGGGGGGCAGTATCCGTCTTTGTCGAGTACTTCTCCGAAGAATCGGAGGCGTCATCTCCTCGGTATGCTCCATCATCCCTTCTCGCTGGGTTTCGCAATCACGGGGGGTGGGCAGTATTCGTCTCTGTCGAGTATTTCGATGAGGCATTACTTCCTTGTGTCCATCGCTCTCCTCACTATTGTCATCAGTATGTCCCATCATTCCCTCATCTGGTTCTGTTGGTGGTGTTTCTATGCTCACCTGAAGGGGCAGTAAGTGATCAGGATCATCTCTGAACGGTGTGTGATCCTCCTCATCGTCCTCAGAATCAGAAGAGGTATAACAAGGGCGGATATCTTTTACGTGACGTGGTATGCCACCAATCAACATGGTCTGAGGACTTATGATTTCATCTATTTTTCCCCGGAAAAATTTCGTAGTGCACCCAGCATTTGGGGGTTTTATCCAAACAAGGTCTCCCACCTGATATGGTGTATTGACAACACTCACCACTGATGGTATGACATCAACTCCTTTCACACGCTGTTCATATTGGTAAATCCCATTGGCTGGTGCAGTTGCTGGTGTTGCATTGTCCTTGGGTGTTATATTATACCAGTACACAGCTTCTGGAATAGAGCACTGCGTCCTGGCTGCAATTCTTTTGATGGTGCGGTGACACCGTTCTGCTATACCATTATCCTCGGGATAATATGCACACCGATAATGCATTTTAATCCCCCATTCGTGCACGAATTTCTGAAATTCTTGACATCGAAATGTGGCGGCATTATCAGTCAGAATTTCAATCGGGGCACCACGTTCAAAAAAGACGGCTCTCAACTGTTGTATAATGCTGGCTGCATCCTGTCGTGTCAACAGGCGCCATATTGTGAAACGCGTCGGGCCACAATCCGTCATGGTCAAAAAATGTTTGCCCCCATAATGTGTTATGTCCATCCCTACTCGCTGCCAGTTGCCCTCCACCTCGAGCTTCCCTTTTTGCCATTGGGATGGTGCCGGATCAATTCTCTGACACTCTTCACACGAACGTATGGCTGCTTTCACTGATGCTTTTGTAGTTGCAGGGCATACTCTTCGGACAAAATATGCAGTCCTCTGAATTCCAGGATGTCCAATCTGCTGGTGTATCATACGAATCTGGTCAGGTGTTAATTGATCCGTTACAGTCGCGCATGTTTGTTGTTGAAGATCGGATCCCTGCCTCATTGCATCGATCCACCTCTTTGGTACTCGAGTCAAGCTATCAGCCAAATTCTGCATCGACGAGACTAACGTAATGTCTACCTGCAAGCTGTATTCGTCAACTAGACGCTTAATTATTGCTAGTCTCCTTCGTACTAGCATTTCACTTGCAGCTCTAGTCTTAACTCGAGCCTTTCCAGTCAAGGTGTCGGTTAACCAATGGTAAACACACAATGAGTCAGTGTGGAGATGCACAACATTAGTCTGCCATTGCAATGCGAGATTAAGACCTTTTAACGTGGCATCAAGTTCTGCCAAATTTATATGTTGGGCATCATTTTTCGGACGAAGCCAGCATGCATCTTCCACAACAACACCTAGTTGCTCCAACACGACACCTGTAGCCAACGAACTTGCGTCAACCCATGCATTTAGTTCGTTTCCAGACACTTGCCACTCACCCCGGGCAGGGTCATTCCTATGCACTCTGGACAACATTTCAGCCATCATTTGTTGGAGAGAATCATCATCCGCAACATCGTCCCATCCTTTTGTTACTGTAGTCACTCGTCTTTTCACCACTCCTGTTGCCGATCGGAGCCATCCACAGACAGGTAGATGTCCTACCAATTTACCACAGATAGAAAACACAGTACGTCTTGTTAATACATTGGGTAACTTTGGAAGTGGGCTCCCTCGTTTCCATCGCAACGTATTGCCCTCCTCCCAGACCTCGAGGCCTAGCACGGGCACTCCATCCTTTAGGCGCTTAGGGTCTTTGCTTATTAACCCAAACGCTTTCAGTTTTATTCGAACTGCATCCACAGACATTATGTCCTCATTAACATAGATGTCATCTATGTAGGCTGAAGCAGCTTTTGCTGTGGTCTCATCCTGCATCAAAACAGTTTTAATAATGGTTGTCATAATCAAGGGTGCTACGTTTAGGCCAAAACCCAAACGTGTCAAACAATATAGTTTTCCCTTGAGTAGTACTGTCTGAAACGGCCATAATGACTCATGGACACGTATCTGCAGGTAGGCCCTCTTTAGATCCAGAAGTGCTACATTGCTCCCTTTTTGACGCCACTCTCTCAGTTTAGCAGCGCACACATCTGCATTTCCGGTAAACGCATCAACATGCCGATTCAACTCTCGGTAATCCATTACGGGACGAATTTTTTCTTTGGTAGGTTGTTCAACAGCCATGAGCGGAATTAATCCCTTGGGTGGTCCCAGACGTTCCTGTGGGTATGGTATTAACCAACCGTTGTCAATCCACATCTGAAGTTCTTCTTCATATGCGGCCCTATTCTTGGTAGAAACTGCATACTCTGGAATCGTGTTGCACAGCCGATCTGGTTCCTGGCCCATGGCCCATTTCCACTTTGCAGTCCACACCCTTTCGTTGTCATCAAATGTAGCACAGAAGTCCTTTTCTTCAATCGACATGGCTGCACAGACGTCTTTCCCTTCTCCAAGCCTGATACCTCTAGCTGCTGTGATTGTAACGCCTCCTAGTGCTTGTATTGCATCAATTCCAAGCAACATGTCGTAGCCAAGGGGTTTCTCCTGCATCACCAGAACGTCAACTTTAGCTGTGTCACCCTTCTCAGTGCAGATTGTGACTGTCCCTTCACCACAACATACCCGTGATAAGCCATTGATGGTCATAACGCCAACTGGGTTCCTCCGCCACACCGGACAGCAATGGGCACTAACTATAGACCGGGAACACCCCGTGTCTATAAGTGCTGAACACTGCACATCATCAAGTTTAACGCTAATGACAGGCAATCCTGTGTTTATTGGTTGGCAGGGGGCAAGGGTAGCGATAGTACCTTGCCCCCAACTTCGTTTCCCGAACAGTTGCGAGATATGTGCCCAAACTTATTGCAGCGATAGCATTGCACTGGTCTCTTTGATTGTGGATATACACCTCTCCTATCACTCCGGCACTCTTTAGCAAAATGATTGGCCTCCCCACATTTATAGCACACTGGGGTGGCATGCTTATTACTATCTGGAAGAGAGTCCACATTGCCTCCATGTCGAAAACGAGCTGCTGCTGCAATTGGTTCCTGTTCCTTACAGATGTTTCGAGCTCGGGCCAATAACTCATCAGTTGACAATTCATCGATTCTTGATGATGCCCGCAACAGTTTACTGACCTCCTCGGGTAGGCCTACCAAAAAAGCACAGCTTAATATTTTATCGTTGACCCCACCAAACGGTACAGATAATTTTCGCAGGTCGGCTAGGTACACGTCGACTGTTTCCTTGGGTTGAAGTGTCCGGCTCGTGAACTGTTGCCACGCAACAAATGGATCTGTACCAAACGCTGTATACAGGCTCTGCTTGATTTCATCCCAGTCTGGTTCATCCCCGAGTTGTTGGTAGACTGCATAGGCCCCTCCGGTTAGCCTCAAAGGGATAACTGTGGCTGGTTCTTTAATTTTGCACAGTTTACAGATTTTCTCTGCCTTTTCAATCCATTCAACGACAGCCGGTCCAGTGGTAGATCCGTCGAACTCGGGTATTAAGCGAATGTCGAATCTGTCCATTGTTAGTAACCGCACACCAAGCGCCGAAATAGCTTAAAACCAACACAAAGTCAAGTATCTGCAGAATGTCTTCTTGGTTCCTCCTCTTCTCTTTTCTCTCTCCCAACAATCGAACACAGCATATAATAACAAAACTCTAAAGCACGTCTGACAGCACTGACTTCTGCCAACAGTCTGCCCCTCCTCTTAACAACACAGGCTTTTTATATCGCAAAATCGTTCACCTCTATTTGCATATTCTTCTAACTCACGTGATCACTACTCTATAAATAAGAGTCTTGACCATTTCTTTTCTTTCTTTTTATTTATTTTTGGTGACCGACCCGCACGTGGTCTAGCCAGGTAAGTCACGCATTTCTCCACAACTAGTTATAAGAAAGGGAAAACTGGAGACAACAGAAGGCATGGAATTACCCAACCAATGGAGATGAGGGCCCAAGGGGAAAAAGACGCCTATAAATACCTGGAAGTTCTGGAAGCAGACACCATCAAATCAACAGAAATGAAAGAGAGAATTAGAAAGGAATACCTCAAGAGAACAAGAAAACTCCTGGAAACTAAATTATATAGCAGAAACCTAATAAAAGGTATAAATACATGGGCAGTATCATTAGTAAGATACTCTGGACCGTTTTGAACTAAAGAAGAACTGAGACAGCTCGATCAGAAGACCAGGAAACTCATGACCATGAATGACACACTACATGCGAAGGATGATGTCGACTGACTCTTCGTGAAAAGGAAAGATGGTGGGATGGGACTGGTTAGCATAGAAGACTGTGTGAATGAAACCAAAAATGAACTAGAAAAATACAATGCAAAACATTGAAATGACAGCGAGAGACACTGAAAAAAGCAACAAAACAGAAAACAGAGAGACAAAGGATAAGACAAGAAAAGAAAAATTGGAAGAGATACAACTACATAGAAGATTAGTAAAGATAACAAAGGATGAGAATAACGAAAACACTTGGACATGGATGAGAAAAGGACATGTAAACAGAGAAAATGAATCCCTAATAACTGCAGCACAAGATAACTCATTAAGAACCAACCACATCAAAGTAAAGATCGTCAAAACACAAGAAAACAGCAATTGCAGGCTCTGTGGACAAAGAATACAAGAACGAGCATCACCAAGTGGGAAGAGCAGTACACTGTGCAAACAAATGCATCTTGAATGTGCAGACAAATGGTACAAAGATAAGCCAGCAACAGTAACTGAAAGCAAGAATCACAAAATCCAGAAAGACATGGACATACAAACGGATAAACCCATCCAAGCAGAAGACCAGATGTCATAATAATTAACAAGAAAGAAAACTCCTGTGAAATCGTAGACTTTTCTGTTCCAGCTATAAATATCAAAGAAAAGGAGAAACGGAACAAATACACAGAGCAAACCAGAAAAATGAAAGGGATGTGGATAATAAAAACATCAAGATAATACTTATAATAGTAGGAGCACTAATAAAACAACAAAAAAAACCCCAGCCTCCTTCAGTCTTTGATAGATTATGGATACCTACGAAGGGGTGCCTGTATGTGAAATTTTTTGTGGCAGGAGGTGCCCAATCTCCAACCACACTTCTCCTGAGTTTACATTGTTTTAATACTACTGGCAAGTGAAATGTATGTATAGGAAGACTGGAAACAAATGCCGAGATAAGCGGAGAGCACATACAGCACCTAGAATTCCCAAATGGTCACTGATCTGGTACGAACCAGGCTCAACGTTGCTTTTCTTCGGTTATCTGATGAGAGCCGGTGTGTCAATGCGATTATGCTGTATATAAAGTGGGAGCACTAGGAACAATTCTGAAAAACTTAAAAAAAACAATGGGAGAAATTAGAATCAGAGGAGTGACTGGACGATACAATGAATAACAATAATGAAAACAGCTAAAATATTAAGGAAAACCCTTGAATGTAGGGAGTAATACACCTGAGGCACATGACCAGAACAGCCAATCAACTGCAGAAACAAAACAAACTAGCATTACATGGGACCAAGAACATTGAAGATTCATATCTATAAGTCCTTTATTTCCTCCCTCATCCCCTCCCCCATCCTTTCCCATTACCCAATCACCACCCGAGATAAAGAATGATGCCAAATAGCTGAGAAGGGTCAAGAAGGATGGAAAGACCAAGGAGAGAGCACTGACCAGACCTTCGCTGGGCAAGTGCGAAGAGAACTGGAACTTTGGGGACGCTAATTGCCACTTAAATTCTAATATATTCAATATATCCAGAGTCCCATGCGATCGTGTCTTTTGCGATAATCTCTCTGGGCCAGTCCACTACACCCTGCTGCAAGGTGCGCAATTGACTCTGAGGTCTTACCACAAATCCGGCATTCTGCAGCAATTTCCTCTCCTAGAACCACTTTTTGAACAATCGTGTTCCTGATGCCTGCTCTTGCGCTGCACAAACAAAAGCTTTAGTATTCTTAGCCAGATACCCAGCTCTAAGCCATTGCCATGATCTTTTATCAGCCACTTCTGCTATATCCTGGAAGAAACTTCCATGCATTTTCTTCCTAGCCAGTTCCTCTCCCCTTTCTCTATCCATACGTTTCACATAATCAGCCTTGGTCTCACATACCTCCACTTCATTGGCCACAATCTTAAGCATCCATTCCCCACTTCTAACCACATGCTCCTTCAACGACATCTCCACGGTTCTAACACAATCTTTTACACTTTTCAATTCTCTCCCACATCCTTCCTTTTTGATACAGCCTTGCTACGCTACTTCGAATGTGAAATATACCAAACATTGTTAAAACTTTTCTTGTTTTGATATCCATGGCCTGCAAATCCTTGTAAGACCATTCTAAAATTCCCTCCCTATATCTCAAAACACTGACTGCCCATGCATTCACTGCTTTCATTAGGTTTCCTCCATACAGTTTCGACTTTGCAATTAGTTTCACTCTTCTAAGATACTCCTTCCTGACTTTTTCTTTCATTTCTCTGTTCATGATACCTACACCCTCTAGCACTCCTAAATACTTATATCCTGTATCTTCTATTTCTTTCATGATTTCTCCATTTGGCAGCACTATTCCATTCGAATGAACCTTTACTCCTCTTTTCATCACCAGCACCGCACATTTACTAATCCCAACTCCATCCCAATGTCTTCTGAGTATGTCCCCAAAAGTTCTATCAGTCTCTCCATTTCCTTTTCATTTCTACCGAATATTTTCAAATCATCCATAAACAGTAGATGGTTGAGGCGTCTGTCACCGGATCCAAAGTTATACCCCAGTTTTTCTCTCTTCAAGAGGATGCTCAGTGGCATCATTATCATTACAAGAAGAAGTGGCGAAAACAAATCTCCTTGAAATATCCCACGTTTAATGCCAACCTGCCCCATCTCCTCTCTGTTTGTTGTCAGCACTGTTTTCCATTGAGCCATACTTGTCTCCAAAAGCCCTGCCACATTCTCAGCAACCTTCATCATCAATAGTATTTCATGTATCCATGAATGAGGAACCATGTCATAAGCCTTTCTGTAATCGATCCATGCTACGCTCAGATTTCTCTTCTTCTTCTTCTTCTTCTTCTTCTTCTTCTTCTTCTTCTTCTTCTTCTTCTTCTTCTTCGCATCCTGCATTATTGCTTTATCAATTAGTAGTAGCTCTTTTGTACCTCTCGAGCCTTTCCGGCACCCCTTTTGTTCGTCAGGAAAAACACCATTACTCTCTAGATGTTCATAAATTTTCTCCACAAATATTCCAGTCAACAGTTTCCACATCAATGGCAGACATGTAATTGGTCTATAATTATTGGCATCTGTTCCTTTTGCAGGATCTTTCCTAATCAGTGTTGTTCTTCCCTTCACAAGCCAATCGGGGACATCTCCCAACTCTACAACCCTTTGCAGAGAAGCAGCTATAGGTGGATAAAGGCAGGGGAACTGTTTAAACCAGAAGCCCATCACTCCATCTGGACCAGGTGCCTTCCAGTTTGTCATCCTTCGTATGCCAGCGTCATCGATGGTTATCTCAACGTTCTTCATCTGCTGCATTTCTGACAGCCTTTCTCTGACCTCTCCCAACCAGATAGCCTTCTCATTATATCGCCCTTCGACGGACCAAATCTCACTCCAGAACTTCCTTGCATCTTTTGCATTTGGAGTGTTGTTATTTCCCGCCTGTTTACTACCATTTAATTCTTTATACAGCTGAAACTGATTGTTCCGAAAAAGTTTGTTCTGCTGAAACGCAACACTTTTTCCAACAAAGTTCCGAATTTTCATACCACGAATGTGGATCTTCTCTTTCAACATTGTTAGAACGGTCATCGCTCCCTTTTCCAGCAATCTATACCTCCTTTCAAGCTCGTTCTTGGCTTTCTGTCCTAGTTTAACTCCTTTTTTTATTTCTTAGATTCTACCAATGTCTTTCCGCCACCGTTTAATACTTTCTTCAAGCCGCCTCTGCCAGTATGCCCTTCTATCATTCATTTCTCTCTTTTTCTTTTGTATTAAGCCAAGACGATTCGCAATAACGTATGACGCTGTTAAGTTCCGTAATCGATATGTTCTTTCTTATGATGTTGTGAATTACTCCTTGAACTATTTTTACCTCACTTTTCACCTTCCGCCTATCACTACGCTTCATACTTGGAATCTCTATGATATCATCTCTAAGGAGAACCTCACTTAACTTCTGAAGTACTTCTTTTTCTACAGAAGTAAAAGTTCGAACTTCATCACCACTTCTCCATACATCTGCTCCTTTCACCGGCTCCATTGTCTCAGAGTCAATGATCTCATCTGCCTTAGATCCTTCAAACTCTTTCTCATTACTTCCCCTAACCATAGGATTCCATACCTCCTCAGTTGTCCGCCTCCCATCATCGTTTGCATTTCCCTTCTGCACTTCCACTCTCTCAGTTCTTTCATCAGAGCTAGTTTCATCAATTTTACTTTCGTATTCATTTCATTCCTAACCATCCATTCAGTCTCTTCTCTTGCAATCACTGAAAGTAGGTTGTTATTTTTAATTTGTTTTAACTGGGATACAAAACTCGCGACACTTCTAGGTCCCCCTCCTCTCGATTCTCATTCTTCCTTCATTTTTCGGATAAATCCACCAGATTTGGTATTTCCACTTCTTACAAAGCATTCCCACAGGACTCTTCTTTCCTCATCCGTCCATGTTTTTTTCATTTCCTGTTCCAACTCCCTTCGTGTCTTGGTACCCTCTCTGGCAATTCTCACTCCCCCTATATCCAGCCACATCCTCAGAATTTCGAACAGTTGTATGATAACGACAGGACCCACCCTGTTGACCAGTGGTACACCTATCTGACGTGAGACCATCACAAGATGTTCTAGCCTCATTTACGTCGTTATTTTCAATATTTTGATTTGATATTCTCCTATAAATGGGGTTAGTGAATTTAAGGTTACACCACCACCGATAGTTTTATCGAGACATTATCTCTAGGAGGGTTCCCCACCAAGGTCAAAATCCCCTCCCGACCTTTTTCCTGCATCAACACCACTAGTCCAATTACCAACAACAACAACAATAGAAATAAAATCTACAATGACAATAGTAACACCAATATCGGTAGTAATAATAATAACAGTAACAACAACAATAGCAATGGCAGCAAAAACAACACCAATAACAATAATAGCTACAATAATAATAAAAACATACCCCGACTACTACTACTACTACTACTACTACTACTACTACTACTACTACTAATAATAATAATAATAATAATAATAGCAACAATAGTAATAACCAATAAAGGATTGGAATTTTTTTCCTTCTTTCCCCTTTTTCCCTCGTCTTCTTTTTCCCTTTCTTTTCTTTCACCTTCTTTCCTCTCCGTTTCTTTTTTCTTCCCTTTCCTTCGTATTAATTCAAACAGTGAAATCCTAACAAAAGCCTTAAATAATAATAATAATAATAATAATAATAATAATAATAATAATAATAATAATAATAATAATAATAATAATTGGTCTGTCTTGAGAGGAAGATGAGCGATCACTTGAATTCTTAAATACAAGGCATACTGATGAGATTTTCCTGGGTGTTTTGAACGCGGTTATGTTTATTTTTATCCAATAGAATTTCATTACACAGTGAATCCTAACTGTAAATGTAAAAATGTTGATTAAATGTTTTGCAAGTTCACGACTCTAATAACTGACCGGTTTGCTTAAGGGAATCCAGAAAGATTTTGGTACTTTTTTTTATCTGATCTTCAATTGTCGCCGCTCTTCCACGAACTTTTGCACTAACACATTTCTGCACCAATTAAACCTCATTTTATCATTACTCCCAAGTACACTCTCAAGTTCAGCTTATATATTAATTTGTAAACTTTGCTTAGTTTTGTTTTTAACGTCTACCAAAGCTTAAAAGTTCGTAATTATTAATTATTGGATTGTTATATTTCAAACATGGTTGTTTCTTGGTTACGTTATTTCTTTTTTTATATTTTGTTATTTTTTCTTGTTTTTTCGCTCCTATATTTTTCGCAATTAAAAAATTCAATACCGCATATTTCAATTCTCTTATTGTTCTTTATTTCTTCTGTAGATTTGTCATTATGTTTTAATATTGTTATGGTGTGATAGTGATCTATTTTGTTTTCTTAAAATATGGGCTGTTCTAGTTGTGATAAGTTTTCGACGATGTCTGGGGAGGATTTCTATAACATACTAATGTATACATCTATAAATATACCCCTGGCAACGATAACTTACAGTTATTTTAACTACAGCCCAATATTACAATAGCTAACAATTTTCGATTTCCGAAACATGACAGAGACGGTGTGCTCAGAAAAATTGTTAATTACATTAATGATAAATTAAAAGTCATACTGGATTATGTAACAAATTAGCGAAAGGAGGCCGACAATGTCAATAAGAAAAGTTAAGACAGTGGAAAAAAATAATAAATAAGAAACATACATGAAACTCCTGGTTGTCCAGTTAAGTGACGAAAAATGAAGAAATATAAAAGTGCTATATTGGAAACTATCAAGCACAAACATGGGCAGCAGCTTTAACTAAAAGTAGAAATTCGTTTAAAGTCAACAAACGCAACGAAAAACCTTTATATGAGACATTTCAAGAAAAAATAAATAAATTTCGAAAAGAACAATAAAAAGATTTGGTGAAATATATTTTAATACCTAATCAATAACATACACAAATTATCGTATAAGAATCGAAATGAAAGTGCATTTTCACAAATTAGGATTTAACAAACTATCGATAATTTTAATTAGGACACTGAAAGCCAAATTACATTTGCTTTGTATTGGACTGATTTTTAAAAAAGTTTGTTGGAAAGTTCGGTAAGTTTAAACATGCCAAATTTGTCAATTATATATTGCCACGAAAACCAGCAGCTTTACATGTGTTGGAGAATTACAATTATTGACTTTAGCTGTAAAACGTTTAGCTGTAAAACGTTTCTTAAAAGGTGAAAATGCATGAATCTTAAAAAGAAAGAGACGAAAACCACACTACTGTCAATAAATATATGGGACTCCGACAGAGAGTTAAGTTTATGTGGTTTGAGTTGTCCCCCTTTGCAAATTGGCTGTTTGGAGAAATGGAAAACTAGATGGCTCTGGTTGATAGTCAATTTGTATAAGTGGAGAAATGGGCAGCATATAAACGGTACTTTTTTTAAGCAGGGTGGAGAGCGCAGAGAGTGAAACGACGGTTGGAAGAAGTGACGGTGAATTCAGCTGTTCCTTCCAAAAGGTTGAGCTCTTCTACGTCCAAAAATAATTATTTTTGGACGTTGAAGAGCTCAACCTTTTGGAAGGAACAGCTGTGTCTTAGTTCCCGCCGAAATAGCTTGTAGTGAAGTAGAAAAAAAAAGTAATTAAAAAAAAATATATAAGACACAGCTGTTCCTTCCAAAAGGTTGAGCTCTTCAACGTCCAAAAATAATTATTTTTGGACGTTGAAGAGCTCAACCTTTTGGAAGGAACAGTGTGGTGACATACCCTGAAGCGCCTTCATCGAATAAGTCAGCCACATCAGCAGATTCTGTCCCCAGGGAAACTAACAGGGGGAAGCCACTGTGCTGGTGGCTACCCCACTTATTCGATGAAGGCGCTTCAGGGTATGTCACCACAAGTAGAGGTGACCCTAAATGGACGAAGTGCAAAAGCCCTTGTCGACACGGGCTGTACTTCAACAATTGTCACCAAAGACATGGTTGACACATGCAATGGAACCAGCAGCATTACGGCAGTTGACGGCAGAGAGGTGAAGTGCAATGGCACAAGTATCGTTCGGTTGATGGTACGTGGGATGTTACTAACAATCCAGGCGATTGTTATTAACAAAATTGTCACGGGTGTCGATGTGGTGCTAGAGATGGACGCAATTGCTCGACTAGGGGCGTTACGGTATATAGGAACTCCGTGAGATTTGGAGGACATCAAGGGGCTGCAGGTATGCAATTCGAAAAAGGTGTCACAGGAACGGCCGAGTTAGACAAAAGTTGCACGATAGAGGACCAAGATTTCTCTGCACACTTTGATGGTGAGAAATGGACAGTCAAGTGGGCGTGGAAGGGAGAACCTCTCATACTGAACAACAGAGTGGAATGCTACGAGCATACGTTGCGATGAGGCACAAGAGTTGAATTTGAGAAGGAGGTGGACCGATGGATCTCAGAAGGGATTTTAAGACCATGGACGGAGAAGGTGGAAGGTGTGCTGCCGTTAATGGCGGTTGTTCAGCCCACAAAACAAAAAGTTCGGCCAGTACTGGACTTCAGGGAGCTGAACGTACACATTGCGTGTCACACGGAAGGCGATGTGATGGACGTGTGCGGAGAGACCATGCGAGAGTGGAGGCAGATTCAGAAGGCTGCGACGATTGTGGATTTAAAATCTGCATACCTACAGATCCACATTTCACAGGAATTCTGGAAATACCAGCTGGTCAGATACAAGGACCGAACATATTGCCTGACTAGGTTGGGTTTTGGCCTGAATTCTGCACCAAAAATCATGGCAGCGATCCTCAAAAGGAAGACGCAGTCAGAAGAGCCACCAGTTCCTACATTGATGATATTTTGGTGGATGAGACGGTAACAACTGCGGAGGACATAGTAAAACACCTCAACAGCTTTGGGCTAATTGCAAAACGCCCGGAATCGTTGGAGGGAGGAGCTGTGTTAGGGCTCCAACTAAGAAAGGACCAGATAGGACAGTTAGTGTTCTGGAGGGGAAATGAGATCCCGGAGGTGTCGGAAAAATTGAGCAGGCGATAACTCTTCTCAGTATGCGGAAGACTGGTGGGCCATTACCCTATTGCAGGATGGCTACGGACTGCATGTAGTTATATCAAAAGGCAAGCTAGTGGAGCGAAGTGGGAGGATGGAGTTGATAAAGAGACGGTGGACATTATGAGAGAGATTATTGAAGAGGTGAAGAGGGAGGATCCAGTGAGAGGTGTTTGGCATGTACCCAACAGTGCAGAAGGTGTTGTGTGGTGTGATGCAAGCTGTATAGCAGTGGGGGTCACCTTGGAGATAGGTGGTGTTACTGCAGAAGATGCTGCTTGGTTGCGGAAGAAGGACGACGTGCCTCACATAAATGTGGCGGAACTGGATGCGGTTATGAAGGGCATCAACTTAGCCTTGAAATGGGGGCTACAGAATGTTGAGGTGAGGACGACTCAGCCACTGTGTTCTCTTGGATCCAGTCCGAAGCTACAGGAGAAAGGAGGGTGAAGACGAAAGGCGCTGCTGAGATGCTAGTAAAGCGTCGATTGATGATGTTAAGGGAGATGATTAGGGAATTTGATCTTCAACTTAGGGTCACGATCGTTCCTTCAGCGAAGAACAGAGCAGATGTGATGACGAGGGTGCGGAAGACCTGGCTAAAGGCGCTGAATGAGGCGGCTGTTGCAATATGTTGTTTGAATGAAGACACTCTGAAGGATTTGCATGACATGCACCATTTTCGAGTGGATAGAACCTTGTTCTTGGCCAGGAAGGTGGACCCCAGAATCACAAAGGAGGTCGTTAGGACAGTGGTTGAGAGATGTAGCCGGTGTCAATCAATTGACCCTGCGCCGAGTAGACACGAAGCTGGTGAGGTTCAGGTGGCAGAGAACTGGAGCAGGTTGGCGATAGACGTAACGCACTATCGACAGAGGCTGTATCTGTCAATGGTCGACTGTGGACCAGGAAGAGTAGCCATTTGAAGGGAGATCAAGGCGGAAAATGCAGGTGAAATTGCAAAGGTCTTGGAAGAGGTGTTTTTGGAGAGGGGTCCAGTGACGGAAGTGCTAATGGACAATGGAACTGGAATTGTGGAGCAGCATCACAGGACCATTAAGGCTATAGCTGAAAGGGGCCAGATTTTGCTGCCAGAAGCTATCTTCTGGTATAATATGGCTCCAAAGTCAGGGCAAAAAGTGGAGTCAGTGCCGCAGAGGGCAGTCTTCAAGTACGAGTGGTGGCATCCCCGAACTGTACAGATACCCGCGGAGGAAGGCGAGAAGCGAGCGACTGTGCGAGTGGGAGAGGAAGTGTGGATCAAACCGCCTGATGCTCGCTGTACCACACGCTGGGGGAGGGGCATTGTGACAAGTGTCCAGTTCCCGAACAATGTATCTATCGACGGCATCCCTCGACACATCCTTGATGTGCGGCCGGTAGTGGTGTCATCAGAGGAAGACAGCGACGTCGAGCCAAGTAGCGACGTTCACGAAGAGGCTCCGCGGAGATCGTAGCGAGAGAGACGGCCGCCATGTTGGTCGAGCGACTACGTGATGGGTTGACATGTGATGATCGTGTAGATCAAGGGGGCGTGTGGTTTGAGTTGTCCCCCTTTGCAAATTGGCTGTTTGGAGAAATGGAAAACTAGATGGCTCTGGTTGATAGTCAATTTGCATAAGTGGAGAAATGGGCAGCATATAAACGGTACTTTTTTTTTAAGCAGGGTGGAGAGCGCAGTGAGTGAAACGACGGTTGGAAGAAGTGACGGTGAATTCTTTTTGTGACGGTGAATTATTTTTGGACGTTAAAGAGTGTCTTATATATTTTTTTTAAATTCCTTTTTTTTTCTACTTCACTACAGTTTATATAAAGAAATAAATATAAACTAAAATAATATTCGTATGCATCACCAATAAAAATTGAGCGACGTAAACCCCGTTTTCTGTTTCATCACTTGTGATCAAACCGGCGGAAAAGTACTTCTAAAAATGCTCAGTGAATTCCCTTATCGAATAAAACAAGTGCCGCTTTTCAGTTTTATGTAACTTGACGTTTTAATCGAAGACACAAAATTATATGAAACAACGTCATGCATAATCATATGAGGAACATTATGAACAACTGCGATGAATATTTTAAATCTATACTTAAGGAAAAACTCGTTCATAACGCCATTTTTATACACCCGAGTATACAAGCTGCAGAAGAATTTAAACCTATTTAGTACTTCAGGCGAGCTGACCGGAGATGAACTATTGCAGACACTACCACTTACTAACAACAGTCCGTACTCTAGAAAGTGAACAGCTATATATATATATATATATATATATATATATATATATATATATATATATATATATATGTATATATATATATATATATATATATATATCTGTCGATCCCTAACTGTACTGACGTGCAGAAGTTCAAGTGCAACGTGAACCGACATCTTGCTGCCCAAATCCCTACATAGTACCCCAGTAGTTGTTGCCCCTGATAGTAGCCCCTACACCAAAGTGGCAATGTGCCTTGTTTGGGGTGAAAATGTAATATATATATATATATATATATATATATATATATATATATATATATATATACACGCGTGTGTGTGTGTGTGTGTGTGTGTGTGTGTGTGTGTGTGTGTGTGTGTGTGTGCGTGGTCTTCTATCATTTACGAACACAAACTAAAAATTGCTGGATTGAACCAATATTTCTCGAGGATTGATTACACCCTTAACAGAGAGATGTAATCTCGGCAGTGTTTTGAAAAACTTGACAGAAAAAATAAATGAAACGATTGGTGTAACCAGGTGCACGATATAATGAGGAGTAACAAAATAAAGAAAAAATAAAACACCTAAAAGTGATAGAAAAATAATTTTAAAAAAGCGAGATTAAAGAAAAATGTCAAGGACAAAAAAAAAAAAAAGAATGGAAAATAACACTGAAAAGAGAAAAAGAGGAAGTTAAAAGAAACATTTAGGAAAAAAGATTAGAAGGTAACTGAATTTATTAAGAAAAAAAAAGGAAAGTGTAATGAAAGAAATATAATTTGGCTATAAAGGATTATCTTGATAGAGGTGTGATAATTTGTATTATTTAGATTATTGGGTCTCCTGTTCTCATCTTAAATGTTATTCTCCCAATGTATATATATATATATATATATATATATATATATATATATATATATATATATATATATATATAAGTTCACTTTAATAATATTAGTAGATCGATATATATATATATATATATATATATATATAATTAAATAACTCAAGGGTTATTTATTCTGCACTTCAAATCACCAATTTCTCGGTTAAATTCGACACTTATCAAAACTTTCGACTTCCAACTGCAACGATCTTTCCAGCTGACTTCCACACGTCTACGTAAGTAACACGCCTTCTCTCAACTTACCTCATGCTCGCTTCACATCCGCTTTTATAGACCAGTCTCATTTGCATTATCATTCACAGTCACGTGATTATTCACCATAAAACAACCTGTCTCGCCATGTTAGTTTTTCCTTTCTTTCTCTTTTTGTTCCACAACCGACCCTTTGAATCATGCACACGTGCTAGACATTGTCACACGTTTCCCTATACTTTCCTCGATCTCATAATCACAAACAGTGTAGGGTGGCAGTGGTCTTTGTCGGGTACTTCTTCGAAAATCGAGGACATCACTCCCTCGTTGCCATCTTCCTCATTACTACCGCTATTGCCACCAGTATGTTCCACTATCCCCTTTCATTGCTCTATGGGCGTTGTTTCACAATCAGGGCAGAGAGGCAGTATCCGTCTTTGTTGGGTACTTCTTCCTCATTTCTATCTTCCTCAGTATGTTCCATCATCCTTTCTCGTGGTTCTATAGGCGGTGTTTCACAATCAAGGGGGTTGGACTATATTTGTCTTTCTCGGGTACTTCGACGAGAAATTAAAGCCATCACTCCCTCGTGTCCATCTTTCTCATCACTATTGCCACCAGTAGGTCCTATCATTCCCTCATCTGGTTTTGTAGGTAGTGTTTCTATGCTGACCTGAAGAGGCAGTAGACGATCAGGATCATCCCTGAACTGTATGTGATCCTCCTCATCGTCCTCAGAGGCATGACAGGGGCGGATATCTTTCACGTAACGTGATAACACCATCAATCAACATAGTCTGAGGTCTTATGATTTTATTTATTTGTTCTCTGCAAAATTTTGCAGTGCACCCAGCATTTGGGGGTTTTACCCAAACACGGTCTCCTACTTTATATAGTGTATTGACAACTCTAACCACTGATGGTGTGATATATATTCCTCTTATATGCTGTTTGTAGCAGCAAATCCTATTGGCTGGTGCAATTGCTGATGTTGCATCGTCCTTGGGTGTCACATTATACCAGTACACAGCTTCTGGAATCGGGCACTGTGTACTGGCTGCAATTCTTTTGACAGTACGGTGACACTGTTTCAATATACTGTTACCACATCAGTAACGCATTCTAATCCCCCATTTGTGTGCGAATTTCTGAAATTCTTGACATCGAAATGTAGTCAGGATTTTAAGTGGGGCCCCTCGTTAAAGAAAGACGGCTCTGAACTGTCGTATAATGCTAGATGCATCCTGTCGTGTCAACAGGCGTCATATTGTGAAACGTGTCAGGCCACAATTTGTTAAGGTAAAAAAATGCTTCCCATCATAATGCGTTACATCCATCCCTACCCGACACCAGTTTTCCTCCACCTCAAGCTTCCCTTTTTGCCATTGGAACAGTGCCAAATCAATTCGCTGACACTCTTCACACGAGCTTATGCCTGCCTTAGTTTGATTCCCTTGTAGTTGCAGGACACACTCTTCGGACAAAATATGTGGTTTTCCAAATTCAGAGTCCACTCTGCTGATGTATTATAATGGATCTGATCAGGTGTTAATTGATCTGTTACGGTCGCGTATGTCAGTTGCGGAGAATCAGATCCCTGCCTCATTACATCAATCCACCTCTTTGGTACTCGAGTCAAACTAGCAGCCAAATTCTGCAGTGATGAAACTAAGGTAATGTCCACCTTCCAGCTGTATTCATCAACTAGATGCTCCTTCGTACTAACATCTCACTTGCGGCTTTAGTCTTAACTCGAACCTTTCCAGTCAAGGTGTCGGTCAACCAGTGATAAACACACAATGAGTTGGTGTGGAGATGCACAATGTTGGCCTGCCATTGCAATGCAAAATAAAAGTTATGCCAAATTTACATGCTGGGCATCATATTTCGGATGGAGCCAGCACGCATCTGCAACAATAGCACCCAATTGTTCCAACATGACACCTGTAGTCAGTGAACTTGCGTCAACCCAAGCATTCAGTTCGTTTCCAGATACTTGCCACTCACCCCGGACAGGGTCATTCCCATATACTCTAGTCAACGTTTCGGCCATCATTTGCTGGAGAGAATCCTCATCCACCATGTCGTCCCATCCTTTGGTTACTGCAGTTACTTGTCTTTTTAATACTCCTGTTGCCGATCGGAGCCATCCACAGACAGGTAAATGTCCTACTAATTTACCGCAAATAGAAAACATAATGCGCCTTGTCAATACACTAGGTATTTCTGGAATCGGGCTATCTCACTTCCATCGCAAAGTATTGCCTGCCTCCCAGACCTCAAGGCATAACACGGGCACCCTATCCTTTAAGTCTTTGCTTATTAAACCAAAAGATTCCAGTTTCATTTGAACCGCATCTGCAGACATTATGTCCTCGTTAACGTAGATGTCGTCAATGTAAGCTGAAGCAGTTTTTGCTGTTCTCTCATCCTGCATCAAAACAGTTTTAATAATAATAGCTGTCATTATTAAGGGTGCTACATTTAGGCCAAAACCTAAACATGTAAAACAATATTGTTTCCTTTTGATTATGACTGTCTGAAATGGCCATAATGACTCATGGACACGTACCTGCAAATAGACTCTCTTCAAATCCAGCGGTGCTACATTACTCCCTTTCTGACGCCACTCTCTTAGTTAAACTGTGCACACATCTGCATTTCTAGTGGAAGCATCACCATGTTGATTCAATTCTCAGTAATCCATTACGAGTAGAATTTTATCTTTAGTAGGTTGTTCAACAGTCATGAGCAGAATGAATCCTTTGGGAGGTTTCAGACGTTCCGCTGGGTATGGTAGTAACCAACCATTATCAATCCACGTCTGAAGTTCTTCTTCATATGCGGCCATATTTTTGGTAGAAACTGCATACTCTGGAATGGTGTTGCACAGCCGATTTAGTGTCTGGATCATGGTCCACTTCCACTCTAGAATTCCCGCCCTTTCATTGTCATCAAACATAGCATAGAAGTCCTTTTCTTCAATAGACATAGATGCACCGAATTCTTTCCCTCCACCAAGCGTTATCTCCAGCCACTGTGATTATGACGCCTCCTAGTGCTTGTATTGCGTCAATTCCAATCGTAGCCACATCACGAGAACATCAACTTCGGCTATGTCACCCTTCTCAGTACAAATCGTGACAGTCCCTACACCACAACATGCTTGGGATAAGCCATTGGTGGTCATAGCGCCGACTGGTTGCTTCCACCATGTCTGACAGCGATGTGCACTAACTATAGACGGAGAACACCCCGTGACTATAAGTGCCAAACATTGCACATCGTCAATTTTAATGCCAATGACAGGCAATCCTGTGTTTATTGGTTGGCAGAGGGTAAGGCTGGCGATAGTACTTTGCACCCTACTTTGATTTCTGAACAGTTGCAAGATATATGCCCAAACTTATTGCAGCGATAGCATTGTACTGTTCTCTGCGCCTGTGAATACACACCCCCTCATATCACTCCGTAGCAAAATGATTGGTGTCCCCACATCAGGATCTCGCACTGATTGCTATCTGGGAGAGAATCCATATTGCCTCCATGTGGTTCAAATGCTGCATGTCGAATACTAGCTGCTACAATTGGTTCCTGTTCCTTACAGATGTTTCAAGCTCAAGCCAATAACTCGTCTGTTGTCAATTCATCAATTCGTGACGATGCCGCAACAGTTTACATATAGCTTCCATAAACTGGCTAGGTACATGGTAACGTTTCCTTGGGGTGAAGTCGCTGGCTCGTGAACTGTTGCCATGCAACAAATGGATCAGTACCAAACGCTGTATACAGGCTCTGCTTGATTTCACCCCAGACTGGTTCATCCCCGAGTTGGTGCTAGACTGCATAGGCCCCTCCGGTTAACCTCAATGGAATGACTATGTTGATTCTTTAATTTTGCAAATTTTCTCAGCCTTCTCAACCCATTTGATGACAGACGGTTCAGTGGTAGATCCATCAAACTCGGGTATCAAGCGAAAGTTGAATCTGTCCGTATTTTTCTTTTTCTGTTTTTGTGTCACCGCTTATCAAGGACTAAAATAGGTAATAATTAAATAACTGAAGTGATATTTATTCTGCACTTGAAATCACCAATTTCTCGGTTAAATTCGACACTGTTGTCAAAACTTACGATTTCCAAAAACAACGATCTTTCCAGCTGACTTCCACATGTCTACGTAAGCCACGCCTTCTATCAACTCGCCTCATACTCGCTTTACATCCGCTTTTATAGACCAGTCTCATTTGCATAAACATTCAGTAACGTGATTATTCACCATAAAACAAACTGTCAGTTTTCCTTTCTTTCTCTTTCATTTTGTTCCACGATCGACCCTTTTAATCATGCACACGTGCTTGTCCAGTAAGTCATGCGTTTCCTTACAACACACACACACACACACACACACACACACACACACACACACACACACGCACACACACACACACACACACATATATATAATATATATATATATATATATATATATATATATATAATATTATTAAAGTAAACTTGTGTGGGTGATGCAAACCACTCTGTCAATTTTTGATATACAGACTTGAAACTTGATAGGTATTTCGGACTCGTGGCACAAATTAGATTTTGTTCTTAGCCAGTAAAATAGCTACTAAGGGGTTAAAATTGAAAAACCCGTACTTGCCAGGCGTGTTTACTTAAAATGCTTTTCTACAGATGTGCAAATATACATTTATCCGTTAAAGTTTTCCTATAATAACAAATAATAAAGGTTAACATGAGGATATTAATTTTGATTTTCATAAACGAGCGCTAGGCTGTAAGTGTGTTCAAGATTGACATGTGACCAAAGCAACATACATTCCTTAGAATCCTTAGAAAATGACCTCCAATCTGTAGTAGAATGAGGACATAAATAACATTTATAACAATTATAAAAAAAAACCCTGCTCAGCTCACGGATTACTAGCACACCACCTAAGAATCTATCATTCAAACTATTCAGCCTCGCATCCCCATGTAACATCAATTTGAACAAAAATATAGAAGCAATTGCCAAGGTTTCTTCAACGAAGGTAGACTCTCTCTACCATGCTAGAAAAGGTCTCACACCTATAAGTATCCTATACCTCTAGAAAACCACCATGCGCACACGTGTGGAGTATTGTTGCCACATTTGGGTTGGTGCACCAACTACTAGTCTCTTTCTTTTAGACACGGTTCAAAAATAGTATCAAGTCCAATACCTATAGTCTACACTATCTACCACGTCCTATCCTCTCTCCTATTGCTTTTCTTAGAAAGTAATAGGAGAGAGGATAATGGCTTCTTTCCTCAAACTTCTGACCTTAGGAATTCTCTTTTACCTTTTTTCCCTGACTGTATGAACACGCAGCAATTTAAATTTTATGGGAGCATGCATCTCTCTGCACAACTCCCTACATAGAATGCCTCTGTAAGTATGGCCCTAATTCACAGTAACTCCTTGCATCTAAGTGGCAATGTAACTTTTTATGGAAATTGCTGCAGATAAGGCATGTAGCCACTTGATGCAAGGAGCTAACAAGGACGAAGAATTATCATCGTAAAGACAAGAGATGCCTATCGACACTAGTTTTGACAAAAACAAGGTTATAGGTTGAGGGAACATAGTCAGCAAACAGAGAGTTCTACAAGCCTGCGGTTCTTGGAAATAAGCTACTACTAATGAGGTACCAAAACAGCGAATTAATTGCGATCACTAGATTAACGAGTTAAATGAGCTGAAACAACAGAAGTACGGAATAGATCAAACAATTCTGAAGAACACATATCATAATAATATTTATAGAAAATGCTGAAACTAGCAACATCACGTCTATAACAGAGGGTTGTGTCAATCAAATTACTAATATGTTTTTACATCTTATCAAGCACCCTCAAATAAGACATTCACCAACCCAAATATGAAAACAATATTCCATACATAGCCCGATAGTAAATTTATAGAGATATAGAATACTCTCAGGTGATAAAAGTGTTTAGAGCGATAGAGAGAAGCAGGAAAAGCAATGGATCTAATATATGAACTCAAAAAAGATTGATGAGAAAGAAAGACCAAAGAGTTTGAAAATCGATTTCGCTTCACGAGCAAAGCCATCCATGAGAATCTCAGAAACAAAAGGGGCCCGCCTACGATTGTAGGACACAAGCTGTATTAAGAGTATTAAACGAAGCAAGTCATTTCGTATACCAATCTACAACTGAAACCAAGTCAACTTTTAAATTATTTGCATATTTCAACTGATCTAAGGAAGCTGGACGAGAATCAACACGAAAATAGCGAATGGTATCATCATAATGATGATGTTTTTCTGAATAATATTCTCAAACGTTTTTTTAAGTTTCGGGAGAAGAAAAAAGAAGAAAAAATTAATTTCACCATTTGTAAAAAGAAAATTAGATAAAATTTGCAAGTCAAGGAAGTTTGAGAGAAACATGACACTTAGGTTGAAAAATGTCATTCTAATTACTGATTAAATTTTATTATGCATTCTGATAAAATAGCTTCCGGGTTTTCTTTACGAGAATAAATTTAATAAATTCGAGTTCGGTTTATAATTTACAAATTGAAACATATCATCAGGGTCTAATGTTAATTCAATTATTTATTTGTTCTCTCGGGACTAAAAGTAGTAAACTTTATTTAAATAATAAAGATTTCTGTTCTTTTAGTAAATTATTTTTTTCTTTTTCTTTTATTTTTGTACAAATTTTCTTCTTTCTATTTTTCTATTTTCCTCAATAATGTTCTTACTTTCTTTAATCTTTCTTTTCTGTTTTGTTTTCATTTTACTGTTCGTTTCTGTTCTTGTATTTTCCTTCTGCTTTTGCATTTCCTTATTTCATTCAGATTTTACTTTCTTTTTCTTGTCATTTTTCTTGTTTATTTGTTTCTTTGTTGTTTTCTTTTTTCTTTACTAGCATGGGCGCCCGGCGTTGCCCGGGTGTTTGGAGGTGTGTGTTGAGCAAAAAAAAAAAAAGTGGTAGTAGGAAGGCAGGCTCGAACCCGTACAGTGAAGGAGGAAAAGAACGGGAAAAACCCTGAGGTCTTTGCTGTTACGACCACCGCAAAACCGGAAGTGACGTATGTTTAAATTAAGGCTAGACAATCGAAAAGAGGAGATGACTTGCGAAAATATCGGTGAAAAAGCGACTCCTCCCTGTAGAAGTGAGGGTGAAGAAATTAATGGTTTTAGCCAATTTTTCGCTATTTGTCGTCTGAAGAGTCCAGCTTCAAAACGATACTGATCTTGTGAAAATCCGTCGCCCCTGTCGAAAGTTTTAGGAAGACATGCAAACATACATACGTACATTTATATATTGGTAGCTCAAATTTTCGACCCAAACCGATTAAAAAGCTTGTCTTTTATGTAAAATATACCCTTTATGTAAAATTTCAAATTATATTTGGTAGAGACCGAATCGGTCAATTTTTTTTAAATTTGACCCCTATTATAACCACTTAATATTTGGTATTTTTGGGCTCAAATCAAGTTATTAAGTTAGATCCATGTCCAAGGGACGTATATCTACAATTTTAAGTGTTTAGACCCAAAATTGGCGGAGGAGTTTGGTAGAGTTCTCAAAGGTCAAATTGTTGAACTCTGACCCCTTAAAAGCGAAATTTCTGGCCGAAAACGGATTACAGAGATTTTCCCAAATCTTAATACCCTGTATATCAAATTTCGAGTTTGTAGACTGAAAATTGTCAAAGTTATTGCATAGGGAAATGTACATAGACAGACAACCAGTCACACACACACACACACACACACACACACACACACACACACACACACATACAGACACTTTCACTTTTATAGATATACTAGAATTTCAGCCCGGCCTTGCCCGGGTGTTTGGGGATGTATGTTGAGCAAAAAAAAAAAAAAAGAAGCGGTCAATTTTTTAAACTTTGTACCCCTATTATGACCACTTAACGTTTATTGTTTGGGGCTCAAATCAAGTTATTAATTTTGATCCATATCCAAGGAACCTATATCTAAAATTTCAAGTGTTTAGACCCAAAATTGGCGGAGGAGTTTTGTAGGGTTCTCAAGGCTTAAATCGTTGAACTTTGACCCTTAATAGCTAAATTTCTGACCGAAAACAGATTACAAAGATTTTCCTAAATCTCAGTACTCTGGTATAATAAATTTTGAGTATGTAGACTTAAAAATGACAGAGTCATTGAGTAGGGAAATGTACACAGACACACACACACAGACACGCACACATACACGTTCATTTATATATATATATATATATATATATATATATAGAGAGAGAGAGAGAGAGATAGATAGATAGATAGATCGATAGATTTCCTTTCTTTTTATCTCATCTTTCTACTTTTACGTTTTTTTTATAATTATTATTTTATTTATTTTTTATTTTATTTAATTTTTTTTTGCTATTTCGTCGTCGTTTTTTTTTTCTTTTATCATCAGTCCGGATAATTACTATACTGTCCTTTTGACTACTCTACACTCTTTAACCCTTATCCTTGAGTGGCCTATCGGCCTTGATAAGTGGTGACTCCTATGTAAAAAAAACAAAGCTTTTATAGTTCTTTTTTTTCCAATTTTTTTCCTATTTTTCGTTTTTTTCTTTTTTTTTTGTTCTTATTCGTTCTTTCCCTTCTCCTTTTCTGTTTTTATTTCTTTCTTCTTCTTTTCTTTCATGTTGTTTTCTCACATTTCTCGTACTTTTCCTTTTATTCTTTTCTTTTCTATTTCTATGTTCCATTCATAGTTTTTCTTTGTTTTATTGTTTTTATTCTTCTAATTATTCCTTTTCACCCTTTCCGCTGTCTATCCTTATTTCTTTCGCCCTTGTCTGTTTTTTTTTAAATTTTCTTTATTCTTTCTTTTTCATTGACTTTATCTTTCTAATGTTTCTTACTTTCTTTTCATTTTTCCTTTCCTTCTTTCTTGCCTTTTTTTTTTACATTTATTTATTCTCGTCATCTTTTCTTTTGTTTCCTTTTATTTCATACTGATTTTTCATTTTAGTTTGGTTTACGGCATATCAACCATCTGTTAGTTATTTAATGCCGAATAAAGCTGTCAACTATAATTCTATACATAGGATAATTATTTATATTCACAGAATACGTTGCTCTTGAATGCATTACTATTTGAAAACATTTTTGAAAATACTCAAGTAGGAAAAGTTCTCCGACAATTCCTCAAACCACAGAGGAGTAGCATAGTTTAATTTGTTTTAGTTTTATTTTACTTCAGTCGAAGTTCTCAGAAATCAAGGGGCCCACGACCTGGGGCTAACACTTGAAGTCTATATGAGATTCATAGATATTCGAATGTTCCATTAAAGTTCTTTATCTCTCAAACACGGAGTTAGTAAAGAAATTGAGAACATAATTCTCCTCTCCCCAATTAACCGTTTTTATACGTTGTAGTATATCTTTCACGTTGGTCTCTTACTGGATTCCAGGACAAGAATGTATCTAGTCTGGTGGAGTATCCAGCTTTGTGCTATTACTTGAGGTAATATCACTAGGAGAAGGTGCACCATTCCTCGGAAAAGCTGTGGGGTAGCCGTAGTGAGGAGATCTTATTTGGGCTGCGAATACTATGCGATTTTGAATATTTGGTCAGGGTTTACTTCTATGGAAAAAAAGTATCCTCATGCCAGGTTGTTCTGACAAACCCCTGTACAGAGAAACCTTAGACACTCGAGGATAGTGTCTAGTAGGCATTCAAGTTCTCTCCAGTAGGCATTCAAGTTCTCTCCAGTAGGCATTCAAGTTCTCTCCAGTAGGCATTCAAGTTCTCTCTTGTTTTATAGTATGGGTGATTTTGTGGCGAATATAGTTGCCACTATATACATTTTATGATAGGATAATTATTTATATTCTTACAAACTCTTAGGTAACTAGAATTAATTTCTCTTCAATAACCAGAATACATTACTCTCAGGATATATTTCTCCCAAAATACCTAGCTCTTAGAAGGAAATTTTACGACTAAAGTGGGAAAATTACTCCTAGAAGATAATTCTGAGAAAGAAAACATTCCCTCAGAAAACACACAAAGAAACAAAACAATATTCTTTGTTTTCAACGAGATTGATCCTCAACCATCGTCTACGAGGGTTGTTCCAAAAGTAATGCATCCTATTTTTAATTCAAAAAGTTGAAGAGCTACGAAGACGGACGTGGCACCATTATAATGAGCGTTCTTTTATGTTCCAGAATTTATTTTTCCACATAGTCATCACCATTCTCAATCATCTTTTGCAAGCGATGAACGAGAGCTTTGATGTCTCGGTCGTAAAAATCAGCGCCTGCCGAGGCGATCTATTCATGGCGTTGTTGTCGGGAGCATGCTACTCACGTAATGCGTGTTTGAGAGGTCCGAACAAGTGGAAGTCTGACAGTGCTAGATTAAGACTATACTGTGTGAGAAAGCACCACCCAACCGAACTTTGTAATACATTCCGTGATTTTTAAACGTGTGCATTATCGTGTTGCAAACGGAATGTTTCTCTTTTCTCTGACCTTACTCGGGCAATCCAGAATTTCAGCTTTGTCAAAACGATCAGGATAGATAGTCAATCCCGGTTGCAAGAAATCCAGGAGGACGCCGCCCTTCCTGTCCCAAAAGACAGTGGACAGCACTTTGCCTGCAGATGTCTGCGTCTTGAACTTCTTTGCTGGGAAGCGTGAGTGATACTATTCCATCGACTACCGTTTGGACTCCAACTCTTAGTGGTGACACCACGTCTCGTCACCAGTGATGGTACGGTGCAAGAATTCTGATTCAGCAAGTTATGACAGACATTCCGACGATGGTCCTTTTGGTCCTGTGTGAGCATTCATGGAACCAACCTAGTACATACTTTGCCGTATCCAAGGGATTACAACATCGTCTCCAGTGCACTGACACCCACATTAGACTCTACACGCACTTCATTCACCATTATCTGCCGATCAACGCGGTGAGCTGGTCAAGATGCAAGGTGTTTTCTGGGGCAGTTGCTGTGCAGGAGCGCTCGAAGCGCTTTGTCTCTCACATCTCTGTCACCACTCTGAAATCTACGAACCTATCTCCTGCACTGGCTTCAAAAAAGAGTTAACAGGTTAATCGGTTCATTTTTTTCTGCATTGAGGAATTCAATGACGCATCTCTGTTTCTGGCGCACGTTCATGACAAGGATTACTTTTTTAGAATCACATACCGTCAACAGAGAGATGAAACTTTCAGGTTATAAGAACGTAAGTGCAGTCATCGTAGCAATGCAATTTGCAACCCGCTCCGATCCATTCGGTCGAAATAAAAAATAGTAGGTATTATTTTTGGAAGGACTCTCGTATCCATTTGGAGAGGAGACTAAAAAGAGAGAAATAAAGTTTGCATTTTTTTAAAAATCAGATTGAATAATACGGTTGGAGATGGATTTATATGTACTAAAGACATGGCGTGACGATCCAACTAATCGGATCAACCTTAATCTTGCTCTCCTGTCTAGCCTAATTAAGGGACGAACTGGACAAATGATTAATAACCAGAATACTGTTTACGACACCGATGCTGGCTCTGTTTTCAGGAGAGGTGCAGTACCTCTCCGCATGAGGTGGCAGTCCGATAGGGCGATAAGAATTTTGAGATTTTCATAGTTTTCTAATGAATCGCTTTTTCTTTCGTTCTTTTTTTTATTTAGTCTTTCCACTATTTATTCTTTATTTTCGGCCAACCATTAATTATTTTTTTGTCTTTTCAATTTTCATAAATTTTATTTTATCATCAATCGCTTTCACTTTTATGCATTTCTTTTTCTCATTTTAACACTTATTACTTTGCTTCATTTTTTTTTTTGCTCTTTTTTTTATTCTTATTTCGTTTTTTTAATTTTTTTTTCATTTTCCTTTGCTTTTTAATCATGATTTCGTTTCACAATTCTCCCTTTTATTTTATCCTTTTACCGTCTATCGTTCTTTTCTTTTTTTCGTTGTGTTTGTCTGATGCCACCTCTTTTGAGCTTTGAAACTCTCAGCACATAATTAACTCCATTTTTCCTCTGCACACTCTCTGTTGTTCAGATTTTCAAACAGAGAAACATGGTGGCTGTTTATCATTTATTTTTTAGATGCGCCCTGGCGATGGAAGTATTTATCTGTTGGTCGTAATTGAATGGACGCATCTTATTTGCCATGCTCTAATCATTTGTGTCCGTCGGTCAATTTGTCACGATTAAACTGTAATAGGATTTCTGTGACTGCAAGGTGGCATGTGCGACGCTCAGAGCTCGAAACCCGACCAATAGGACACTAAAAGACGACAAATGGTCAGGTTCGATCGTGTCTTAATTTGCATATCAATGAGGCAAGACACGGTAACGAGGGAATATAAGGTCGGCAGTTGAATTCTGGAGAACCGGACTGAATGGGTCGGAGCTGAGAATGTTCGAAAACTGACAAGAATTCAGTCCATTTTTTTTATTATTATTATTATTAGAAGCTATTTCGGCTTTAAATATAAAGTCGATGCGGCCGAGATGAAAGTGAGAAATTTTAAATGATTCGCGTCGAACCTGGAAAATTAAAAGTCGCGTTGAAAATTGAAAGCGTTGCCACAGGGAGAATTAAGTGTGTCGTGTCAAACTGCGAAAGTTGGAGATATGATGAAGTGAGTCAGACCTTTTTTTGTCTTTTTGTTTGTTATTTCCAGTGGGTTTTCTTTTTTAATTGTCGTCGTGAAATGAACGTGTTGGAATACGATTTGGTTGAACGGTAGGCGCACATTCGAAAGACACCGTGAAAAATTCGTCAGGCTATGGATAATTTTATATACGTATTCAAAATCCGGACTTTGTGATAATTTGTCGGACTGTTGAGAACTTTTGATATGCACATGCAAGTCGTACTTTGAAAATTCGTCATTCTATAGAAATTTGAATGACGATTCAAGTGCTGGTCTCTGAAATTCGGTAGTATTTGAAAACAAAAATAAATTGTTGCTGTTAAACGAAAGTTATTTAATGGAAGTACAATTCGAGTCGGATTTGTTTTTTAAGAAAAAATCGCCGCTGTTAAAAGAACTTAAAATGCGAGTCGTTTTTCAATGCGGAATTTAAACTGTTGAGCTGAAAAGAAAAAAGTTATTTTTAAACGAAAGGGTTATTTCATGAAAGTACAATTCGAGTCGGATTTTATTTTGTTTATGAAAAAGAAAAAAGTCTCTGTTAAAAGAACTTAAAATGCGATTCGGACGACTTTTATGCATTAAAAAGTCGTTTTTCGATGCGTAATTTAAAGTGCTGTTATGACGAAAAGGAAGGGAAAGAAAAAAAAGGGTGTCGTTTTTGAACGAAAGTTTTGGTGTGAATACAATTTGAGTCGGATTTTCTTGTTTTTTGTCGCTTTAAAATTAATTTTTTTATGCAATTCGGTTGTTTTTTGGGGTTTTTAAAAAAGTTCTTCTTGAAAAAGCCCTCGTTTTTTAATGAATTAATGAAAATTTTAATGAAATGCAATTCGGTATAAAGGAGTCCTCACTTTTTAGTGAGGGCTAGCTGTGTCTGGCGGTGGGGCCAGTTGCGTCTGGCGGTGCATTTTGGGACGAGTTGCGTCTGACGGTGCATCTTGGGGCCAGTTGCGTCTGACGGTGCATCTTGGGGGCAGTTGCGTCTGGCGGTGCATCTTTGGAGATACAATGACGATAAGGCAAGTTAGATGAGTTGCACGAGGCAGAAATGGAACCGAATGTTCCGGAAGAAGCCCCACTTTTAAGGAGTACACGACGAAGACAGATGCTACCTCCCGGCCCTGTTTGCGATCATGAGATCAGGGAGGAGTGTGACTGCAGTAACGGAGGCACGCTGCCAAGGGTGGCATGTGCGACGCTCAGAACTCGAAACCCGATCGATAGGACACTGAAAGGCGACAAGTTATCAGGTTCGATCGTGTCTTAATTTGCATATCAATGAGGCTACATACTGGAATGAGGGAATGTAAGGCCGGCAGTCAAGATGGCGGGAGTTGAGTTATGGAGAAGCGGACTGAATGGGTCGAAGCTGAGAATGTTCGAAAACTGACAAGAATCCAGTCCAGTTTTTTTTTTATTAGAGATTTCGTTGCTCTATTATGTTTAATTTTGCAATATTGTTTTCTTTAGTCTGTTAAAAGAAGTCTAAAAATTAAACGCACAGATAGAATGGACGTATATTTTAGGGGGTAAGTCCAAGAATTTTTTAAGAGACTTTGTCGTCAGTAATTATGTCAAGTTTTATTCTGTAATGACAATAGAAAATACATGACTCATTGGGTCACCCATTCAGCCGGAATTGGATTATTTGAATTAGCAAAAAATAAGTTTAAGCCAGTTAAATTAAGAAAGCAAAGAAAAAGTTTTTAAAAATAGTTTTTCTATTCCGTCTCTCTCTCTCTCTCTCTCTCTCTCTCTCTCTCTCTCTCTCTCTCTCTCTCCAGTCATGGGTTAAATATTATTAATATGGACTAGTTTACTCTTGTCATATTTTTTATCAAGATGGAGAGTGGGAGAGAGAAACAATATAAAATAAGAGCGGTAATCAAACTACATAGAGTGAGCAACTATGAAAGCAATAGAAATATTAAAAGATGGATTTAGTAATTATCAAATTATGGCTAATTAGAACAATTAAAATGTTTGTAAACATAATTTGATCCTAATATCAATAAATATTTTACCATTTTGTGCGAATAAATGATATAGTAAAAAGTATCAGGGAAACAAATGTTGAACAAACCAGCTTTAGTATAAAAATAGATTTTAATCAGCTTGGATCAACTGGAATTGTTTATGTTCTCTCACTCTTGTGTTAGATATATCATTTTTACATTTGTCACGTATCACTTTAAGAGATTCTAGCTATTGATCGTCATATTTTTGTTCGAAATGGCGTTATTAATTGATAAACGCACAGATTGATGGTCATGTCTTAAGAATTGATGCGTTCGTGTTGAAATGTATCGTCGCGTTTTTGCGTCATTCTCTATAGTTTCCTCCTTCAGTCATCTTTTCAGCCGTGTCCAGCCGATTATCCATATTTCTAAGACAAATATGGCCGCTATTTGATTCTTCTCACAGTCTCGAGTATAAATGTTGTTAGAAATCCATGTGCTAACGAATCAGCTAAGCAGGAAGATGATTTCTTGTTGTTGGTCGGGATTGAAAAATGCAACTCTCGCCTGATCGACGCATACATGACGAACAGAATATACTTCCTTTTTGTTTTGAATCAGGAAAACATCTGCTCAAAGCATATTATTCAATACCGGACTCTATCGCGTGTCGTGGCCAATGCAGTAAATGCGGCTAATGAATACATGTAGACCGTGTTTTGTAACTATAGTTGCTAGTAAACATGTAGGTATATAAGTGCGTGCAAGTAAACAAATGAAATGTTTATTGTTTTTAGTCCGGAGGTGCAAGATGGTATAAGATTTCGACATTTTTGTTGGAATCTTTATCTGAATATTAAGTAATATCTGTCACTTCCAAATGCCAAAACATACAAACAATTGTTCAAACTTTTACTCTATAAGCAATTATTTGCAAAAGCCAGATACTATGAGATACAGAAAACCTTAATCAAATATCCAAATTTGAGGAAATATTGTGTCAAAATAACCTAATAACTATTTCAACGACAGGATCGGATAAAGAAAAGAAACGTGTAAGTTTGCAGATGGATTCTTTCTATACACGTCCTATCAATTTGCATAGGGAATAACGGCTATATGAAGGACGAATTAGAGGACAGTCAGTGGAGTTTTTTGCAGCCGAGAGAGAGAGAGAGAGAGAGAGAGAGAGAGAGAGAGAGAGAGAGAGAGCATAGATGTTAATAGTTGGTGTTGTGACTTTCAGTTTAAATTAACGTTTGCTACGAATTGCGGTGAAAAAGTTCTGACAGTTTCTTTTTTTCTAATACACGTGTAAGAAAAATTGCAACATGGGCTGCTTGCCCAACGGTTCACTTTAAACTCTACTTTGGACTCCACAGACCAAACCTTCTCTAATTTTTCACTCCGGACAGAAGCTACATTCGATTATCTGATCATTACAGTTTCCAATATCTGAATATCATAAAGACACTTAACACCTATAAAGCATATGAACAAGACTTTATGCTTGCTATAATAAATAGGAAATTTCACGCTGAGTTGGAGTCTGTCTGCTCTAAATTCTATGTTTGTGTTCTCCCTATAGAAATAAAGGTTAAAGAATATATGTCAAATCTAAAAATGTATTTTATATAAAATTTACATGTGAGAATATAGAAATATTCTCAAATCTTTAAGTACGCCCTAAAGAGGGATATGAAGGCATAACCCCATAAAATTGCAAATAGGCGCATATTATTTTGAATGCTTAATGTACATTTTTATTTTGCAATTTTGCTATAAAGATTTTATATGGATCTCGACGTTTGCATCTACTTCTGTTTCTTTTACACTTAAATTAGAACACAGGATATTTTTATGTTAATGAAACATAAGGTTAAACATAAAATGTAAATAAACTGTTTAACGTTATCGGTAATTTATAATCGGACATCGTTAAAGAATTAGATTTCTCGTGTCGTGTCGTCTATTTCAGTCTAGTGTTTAAAGGAAACCACACACACACACACACACACACACACACACACACACACACGCGCACACACGCACGCACACAACACACACACACACACACACACATATATATATATATATATATATATATATATATATATATATATATATATATATATATATATATATACACTAGCCGAATTATGCACGCTTTGCTGCGGATAAACTTTTCGTTTAGGCAATCGTCATCAGCTTTTTTACAAGAATGTATTACACAATACTTTTTTTTTTAAACTAACACAATCTTAAATATAAAATGATAAAACACTATAAAATTATATTTCTAAACATAAATTTTAAAACAATTCTATAACTAAACTCCATTAATTATAATAAATTTTCCTTAATGTAATATGTAAAATGGGTAACTTGGGAAGTTATACTTCCTTTGCATACATAGTATATATATATATAGAGTTTATGAAATGAGGTGCATAATCTACATTAAAGACGCCCGTTTTCTGCATGAAAATTACATTGAGAAAGAGAACACTTTCGTGCATATTAATTATATTGTAAAAAAACGGGCACACATATAGGAATTCGACTTTATTATAATAGATTACAAATTACAGTTAATATTTTATGTTTATTATGAATTTTATGAAAACATAAATGATAAACTTAATCAGCTTTAATTTCCTTCAAAATCTCATTCTCTAAATAGCAATTCCAAGCGTAATCATATGAACTTTAAAATTATAAATTTATGTAATTTGTCCTAAACCAAAACTTCTGAGTATGCATTTCTTGTTTTGCTTTAGTTGGCTAATATGTTGAGGTGTTTTGGAGTTCCTGACAAATAAAACATGGCATGACTGAAACCAATTCCAATAACTTTGAATGTTTGGTCTTGGTGCTCGAGTTAAAGCAACAGCCTCCGAAAAGCAAAAGGTAACTCGCTATCACTTGCATAAGTGGAATTCTGGTAATGAGAACAATTTGATCTTTGTAAGGCCCGACCATAAACATTGCTTCAATCAAAATGTTATGTGCTTTTGTTCCAACACGGCTTGTCCCATTTGTTTTGGGTGGGTTTAATGATCTCAGCATCGTGATGGGACACTCAACTTTTAGTTTTAGAAGACGGAAAGGCATCCCAGAAAGCTCAATTGAATTCAAGAACTAGGTAGTATATTCCATAGCATCATCCTCATCTGTTGTATTGACAATGGATTTGCACACCTTTTTCCTCTTCTGGAAATTCGCCCATTAGCCAATTATTTACCTTGTTGACATTGAAATTGGTGAAACAATTGCTCACTCAACAAGACAATCTGGCTATTTTCCATTCGAGTTTAAGTCAGAGTGCACTCTTTCCTTCAGCTCTTGTAGTTTCTCAATACAATTACCTGGTTCTTCAGGAATTTAAATTGTATCCGGTAATTATACATAAACAGATCTCCATCATCAATTCTAAGCACAAAACGTGAAAAGTTTGCTTATCTTCAATCTCCAGTCAATATAAGCCGTCATCTAACAAATATATTTCTCCAAACATAACATTCCTTTAAGTTTGCCATAACGATGTTTTCTCTTGTTCCATTTTTACAATAGGCAAATTTTGACTGCAGTTCCCTGTTAATGGAATTGGAATATCACCCATTGGCTTTTATGACATTATAAATATCCTGTAATGTTCGATCAATTGGCTCAAAAACTTATGAGCATCAACAATCATTACTTTCGTGACTCGTATTACTTTGTCCATATTAGAGTTTTGAGTAAGGTAGCATGTAGGCTCATCCATTCTATATGTTTTCAATGGCATTTTGAAAGTGCTGTGCAAAGTACGTCTTCCGTCCAACAATGTTGCCGCAATCCGACTTAATGCATTTGCTAGCGCAATGTTTTTCTCTGGCCTAATTTTTGCCAAAATTAAGTTTCCCCTGTACGTCCAGGTGCATCAAGGAACATGCTGTTTGTCATGATCCTTTCTTTTACTATTCACTATTTCAAAAAAGCTGCATAAGTATTCTTTTGATCTACTATTAAGTTTTGATATTGTTCATTAATCCTACATGCCAGCTTCTTATTGTAGTTTATCTCACGTCTGTCATTACGACAAAGCTGGTCATTATCAATATGTTCTAGTGTTGGTAATCCATATGCTGTCAACACATGTCCTTCAATGATGAGGACTTTGTTTTCTAAATAGCACACATTTTGATTGAATATCAAATCACACTGGAGCATCTGAATCATTCATAAACCTGCGATATAGTTTTAAATGATCAACTGACAATAGTTCTTTGAAAGTTTTCTAAAGCTGTGTTGGATTACTTGGTGAACATGCCGTCAAGATTATTGCAAATAGGCATCTTACGTTCGCAGATGAGGGCGGAATCTTTGCTTCCTCTATGTCTAATTGTAAATCTCCATCATTCGCCACAAGCCCTCTGAATGTCGAGCATCAACAACTTTTGGATCTTGAATGAAGTTGGTCCTCTCACTTCGTTCAGAGGTCGCAAAAATAGCACTCTTCACTACTAGGGTCTATCGTGTAAATCCCACAATGATCTTTCTATATATATTTATTGCAATACTTGATTCAGTTAATTGATGAAAAAATTTCAACATTGATATGCCAGTTGAATTGCCACAAAAATATAGATTGTAAGACACTACCCATTGATTGGTAATTTCTTGCTCAACTTGGTGGCCATTTTGCCTCATGCCAATCTGACCTCCATCTTCTGGTTCCCTTCTTCTATATAGAGGATAGGAATCTTTCCTTTAATCAGTAGCTTATAAGAAAGGTTTGGGAAATTTTTTGGAACATTTTTTGTCTATCATAAATAGAGAGACTTAATTTAGTGGGTCATGTTTCATGATCAGATCATGGAATCCTTTTTTTCCTCTCTAGAAGGAATTTCAGCAAAAATTGACAAATCATATTCATCTGCTCTGAGTTTATGCTCCCAGAAAAGAAAGTGTGCATGATGCAACCTGGTACTCAGTGGTATACAACCATGCTTGTTAAATACCAAAAATTCCTTCATATTTTCCATAATTTTTAAACTTTTATCTTTTAACTTTTGCGACTATAATCATGACTGTCGACAAGACAGCAGCAAGATTTTTCGAAATGAAATATTGTATTGAGTAACTGTTGGTCTAGTAATAATTTTGTTAAGTTGTATTTATTACATGTTGGTAAAAGTTAGTGTAAAGTCATGAGTGTTGGGGGTGCTAAAAATAATGAAAATGTGGAAAATAATTTCATCATAAAAAAGAATACGTAATGAAAATATCTGAGAAAATGGTTGTATAATATTAATTTAATTAAAGTTAGTGGAATTGTTGGCTTTTTAATTTAATATTTCTTCCATTTTATAAAACTGCAATAAGATACAGAAAAACTGCATCATTATTAAAACTGCAATAAGATACAGAAAAACAAATGACTAAAAAAAGTCCGATAATTAATTTTGAATTCATTTTAAAAAGATTTAGAACATTGCATTTAATTTAATATACATTATTTTTGTTTCGATGATCGACTTTGGTTTTAAGGAGATCAACACTTTTAATCTTTCTAACTCGACAGGCTTTACACTATTATTATTATTGTTATTATTGTTATTATTATTATTGTTGTTATTATTATTATTGTTGTTTTTGTTATTGTTATTATTGTTGTTATTATTGTTATTGTTATTGTTATTATTATTATTATTGTTATTGTTGTTGTTATTGTTGCTATTATTGTTGTTATTGTTGTTATTGTTATTGTCATTGTTATTATTGTTATTATTCTTATTGCTATTGTTGTTATTGTTATTATTGTTATTGTTATTGTTGTTTTATTGTGGTTATTGTTGCTGTTGTTGTTATTGTTGTTATTGTTGTTGTTGTTGTTGTTATTGTTATTGCTATTATAACAATAATAATATAATAATAATAATAATAATAATAATAATAATAATAATAATAATAATGTTATCGAAAAAGGTAGAGAGTACTGGAAAATCTGAGGAGGCTTGTTGTCACTCAGTTTCCAGGATACACCACAGGCTGTATTCAATGAGACCTTTGACCTGTGTAAAAGCTCCTTGTGAGCCAATAATAAAGCACTTTAAAATAAGTTAATGCACAAAAAATATTTATCCAGATAGGTCGAAGAGTAAATCAGTTTGCCTTTGGAAACATATTTTAAAGTATATTTATTGTCTCACCCTGTTTTGTTTTATTGGCGATTATACTTTCAAATAAGTTATTATACTTTCAAATAAGTTATTATACTTTCAAATAAGTTATTATACTTTCAAATAGGTTTACTTTCAAATAAGTTATTATACTTTCAAATAAGTTATTATACTTTCAAATAAGTTATTATACTTTCAAATAAGTTATTATACTTTCAAATAAGTTTACTTTCAAATAAGTTATTATACTTTCAAATAAGTTATTATACTTTCAAATAAGTTATTATACTTTCAAATAAGTTTACTTTCAAATAAGTTATTATACTTTCAAATAAGTTATTATACTTTCAAATAAGTTATTATACTTTCAAATAAGTTATTATACTTTCAAATAAGTTATTATACTTTCAAATAAGTTATTATACTTTCAAATAAGTTTACTTTCAAATAAGTTATTATACTTTCAAATAAGTTATTATACTTTCAAATAAGTTATTATACTTTCAAATAAATTTACTTTCAAATAAGTTATTATACTTTCAAATAAGTTATTATACTTTCAAATAAGTTATTATACTTTCAAATAAGTTATTATACTTTCAAATAAGTTATTATACTTTCAAATAAGTTATTATACTTTCAAATAAGGTATTATACTTTCAAATAAGTTTACTTTCAAATAAGTTATTATACTTTCAAATAAGTTATTATACTTTCAAATAAGTTTACTTTCAAATAAGTTATTATACTTTCAAATAAGTTATTATACTTTCAAATAAGTTTACTTTCAAATAAGTTATTATACTTTCAAATAAGTTATTATACTTTCAAATAAGTTTACTTTCAAATAAGTTATTATACTTTCAAATAAGTTATTATACTTTCGAATAAGTTATTATACTTTCAAATAAGTTTACTTTCAAATAAGTTATTATACTTTCAAATAAGTTATTATACTTTCAAATAAGTTATTATACTTTCAAATAAGTTTACTTTAAATAAGTTATTATACTTTCAAATAAGTTTACTTTCAAATAAGTTATTATACTTTCAAATAAGTTATTATACTTTCGAATAAGTTATTATACTTTCAAATAAGTTTACTTTAAATAAGTTATTATACTTTCAAATAAGTTAAGACGCAAAAACACTTTTGTTCTTTTGGAGAAAGAGACGAAAAGAAAAAAAGAAAACAGGATACTTTCGCAAAATACAAATGTGGCACTTCTATATAGGAATTTCAAGTTAAATTCAATTTTTATGGTATCCCCTAAAAAGAATTGAAATTATAAACAAATCTCTTGATCATCAATTTTAACTGTAGCACATAACTAAACGTTCACACCTGTTTACTTATAGTTTCATGCTACGTGCAAAATGAATGGCCGATGATCAAAATGGATAAACATTTGGATCCCTCCTTGACTTAAAAATTTGGTAAAAATCAAGAAATAAACGAATTTCAATGAAATTTCAGTATTTATCAAATGAAATATCAGAAAATATGAATTCACTATTTTTATTTGAATCTTAGTGGAAATGTATTATTTCGTTTAAAAAAACTAAATTTATGGTTTTCAGCAGTAAAAAAATAAATGTATTTTCGCTTTTTTTATAAAAATAAAGCACCGTTATTTCAGGAATATTACGAAAAGGACCATAAAGTTAGTAGCGGAGTAAGAGGAGAGTGCGGCACTGCGGCATTAGAAGGTAAAAATAGAAAATATAAAAAATAAATAAAAATGAGTCTTTAAGGTTGTAGAAAAATCGAAACTTTTGGAGGTATCAGAATCGAAAAATTCGTCCCTATTTTTCGATTCCAAAATCGATTCTTTTAAATGTTTAACTGAATTTTTTATTATTAGTACTAATGATAAATATTGTTTTTAAATTATCACTAAAACTGAAATGATAATAACATCAAAATAATTAAGTTATCACTAAAACTGAAATGATAATAACATCAAAATAATTAAGTTATCACTAAAACTGAAATAACATCAAAATAATTAAGTTATCACTAAAACTGAAATGATAATAACATCAAAATACGATGTAAATTTATTTTATTTGTAAACAAAAAAAAACACAACAGTATTTTAAATTGCAGATAACGTTTCAAAGAAAGCAGTTGATTTACATGTTCCGAAAAATGTTGAAAAATTAAACAAAACATTTTTGTAAAAAAAAAATACTTTCAAACATTAATGATAATTAAATAGTTCAACGGAAAATTGTACGCTGGAAAATTCGCAACAGAAAATTACGTAATTTTGGAATTGTAGAAACATTAAGCAACTACAGAATAAAAATCGACTGTAAACAAATTTTATGATCGTCATATCGGACGATACAATTTTAAAAAGGAACTAAGCGCTACACCTCAAATACTATTTAAGTGGCTTTCTATTCGATAGTTTAAATACTACCGAATTCTTTTCAAGTTTCGAACAGTCTCGGAGTAATTGATTTTTTTTTTTAACTATTGACAAAATTTTATAATCGCGGACGTATTTATGAATAAACTCAAATGTATTATTATGAAATCCAGTAATAGCATTTTAATTTATTACTTTTTTATTGATATAATAATTGTAAAAGGTATTATCTTTTGCAATTATTATACTAATAAAAAAGTAATAAATTAAAACACTATCCTTTGAACAAAATCCTGTCCTTTTGAACACGCACCTAATTTGAAAAAAATCGACTTATTTGCTTTCAAACAAGAGTACTATTTATATTTCTGTGAGAGGCACTAGGATCCTATTTAAAATTATCACCTCTTTTTTTTTTTAACTATTGACAAAATTTTATAATCGCGGACGTATTTATGAATAAACTCAAATGTATTATTATGAAATCCAGTAATAGCATTTTAATTTATTACTTTTTTTATTGATATAATAATTGTAAAAGGTATTATCTTTTGCAATTATTATGGCCCTAAAATCTATCTTCAATTGATATTTATTCCATAGATGCTTAATTTTCATACTTTGCCAAAATTAGTTCTCTGGTGTCTAATTTTCCTAAATTCAATTAAATTAAAATAAAAATAAAAAAGTGATTTTTAATGTTTTTGTTTTATTTGGGATTTTATCTTTTTGTTTTTGATTAGATAGTGGGTTTTGTCCGGTGTCCTTTTGTCCGATCCCCTTCCTTAGTTAGCACTGGCAAAGTTTACAAGGGTGTCCGGAAAACTCGTCCCGGGAAAACTCGTCTCCGGAAAACTCGTACCCGGAAAAATCCCCCCCCCTTTTTCTAGCTAGGAAAACTGGTCCCTTATTGAATAAATATCGATTGGAAACACATTTTATTACCGTTCTTGAAGGAGATATTGTTTTCAAAAGAGACTATGCACCCCCATAATATTTTTAAAAATATTTTTAATTCTTGCTTAAAAAAAATAAACTTGATCACGGAGTTAAGATATGAAAAACGAAACCAAATATTTATTAAAAAAATACTCTAGTTTTAACACTTTTTGTGTCATTAGGAAACAAAAATAAATAAAGAAAACACGTATTATCAAAGAAAGTAATTATTTTATTTAGAAGAATTAATTCAGTTTAAATAATTCTTGTGTTATTACAAAACAACAAAAAAGAAAACACGGTCTTATGTAATTTTGGTACCGCGCTGAAATAATAGCCTTATTATTTCGAAAGCCCGGAGGGGGGGGGGGGGTATCGTTTAAAAGTCATTTCGGGGCACTTGTGCAGTACTTAAAAATATACAAATTTATTTTCTTTTGGGGGCTCGTTTTAAAACTGTATCTACCTCAGTATTTTCTTTAATTTTCGGACATTTTTTGTTAAAAATTATTTACTAACTAATGTCGAGTGCGACATTACTTGTTATTTCATTTTAACTAAATAAACTCTTTAAAATAAGTTTAAACACCAAAAACTTACAAAGCTAGGTAGAAAACGAAAACTTAGAAAATCAATTTAAATTTTTAAAACAATAAACATGTAAAAATATTTTTAAAAATATTATGGGATGAGCATTATTACCTAAAAATATACAAATTTATTTTATTTTGGAGGAGGCGGCTCGTTTTAAAACTATATCTACCTTAATATTTTCTTTAATTTTCTATTTTTTAGTAATTATCCTCCTAAGACGTGATCCATAAGTAACACTCGACATTACTTTTTTTTTAACTAAATAAACTTTTTAAAATAAGTTGAAAGACCCAAAACTTTCAAAGCTAGGTAGAAAACGAAATCTTAGAAAAATTAATTTAATTTTTTTAAAACAACAGTAAACAAGTAAAAATATTTTTTTAAATATTATGGGATGTGTATTCTCTTTTAAAGAAAATATCTTCTTCAAGAACGATCATAAAATGTGTTTTCAATCGATATTTGTTCAATAAGGGACCAGTTTTCCTACCTAGTAAAAGGGGACGAGTTTTCCGGAGACGAGTTTTCCGGGGACGAGTTTTCCTAAATTAGCACAAGAGACATTAAAAATATGCCAATATAAAGTGTAAGTGTATTTTTAAAACCTATTTTAAGGACATTCAAACGTGTTTTATGAAGTGAAAATTAATTACTGACACACATTTATGTTGTTGTTTCATGTTTAAACTTTTATTTTAATTAATGCGAAGGTTCGAATTGTTTCCTTTGTAAAAGTTAAATACATTTTTTACTCGGTAGAAGAGTGACTTATCTTGCCTTTGGTCTTGTATTTATTTTTTTCTCTCCTTTTTTTTTGCTTTCTTAGTCTGAAAAATCACCCACAATGCGAGAAGAAATAAACAAAAAAATAAATGGAAGAATTTAGAGCGGGAGTCATTTCTTAGTCTGAAAAATCACCCACAATGCGAGAAGAAATAAACAAAAAAATAAATGGAAGAATTTAGAGCGGGAGTCATTTCTTAGTCTGAAAAATCACCCACAATGCGAGAAGAAATAAACAAAAAAATAAATTGAAGAATTTAGAGCGGGAGTCATTTCTTAGTCTGAAAAATCACCCACAATGCGAGAAGAAATAAACCAAAAATTAAATGGAAGAATTTAGAGCGGGAGTCATTTCTTAGTCTGAAAAATCACCCACAATGCGAGAAGAAATAAACAAAAAAATAAATTGAAGAATTTAGAGCGGGAGTCATTTCTTAGTCTGAAAAATCACCCACAATGCGAGAAGAAATAAACAAAAAAATAAATGGAAGAATTTAGAGCGGGAGTCATTTCTTAGTCTGAAAAATCACCCACAATGCGAGAAGAAATAAACAAAAAAATAAATTGAAGAATTTAGAGCGGGAGTCATTTCTTAGTCTGAAAAATCACCCACAATGCGAGAAGAAATAAACAAAAAAATAAATTGAAGAATTTAGAGCGGGAGTCATTTCTTAGTCTGAAAAATCACCCACAATGCGAGAAAAAATAAACAAAAAAATAAATGGAAGAATTTAGAGCGGGAGTCATTTCTTAGTCTGAAAAATCACCCACAATGCGAGAAGAAATAAACAAAAAAATAAATGGAAGAATTTAGAGCGGGAGTCATTTCTTAGTCTGAAAAATCACCCACAATGCGAGAAGAAATAAACAAAAAAATAAATGGAAGAATTTAGAGCGGGAGTCATTTCTTAGTCTGAAAAATCACCCACAATGCGAGAAGAAATAAACAAAAAAATAAATGGAAGAATTTAGAGCGGGAGTCATTTCTTAGTCTGAAAAATCACCCACAATGCGAGAAGAAATAAACAAAAAAATAAATTGAAGAATTTAGAGCGGGAGTCATTTCTTAGTCTGAAAAATCACCCACAATGCGAGAAAAAATAAACAAAAAAATAAATGGAAGAATTTAGAGCGGGAGTCATTTCTTAGTCTGAAAAATCACCCACAATGCGAGAAGAAATAAACAAAAAAATAAATTGAAGAATTTAGAGCGGGAGTCATTTCTTAGTCTGAAAAATCACCCACAATGCGAGAAGAAATAAACAAAAAAATAAATGGAAGAATTTAGAGCGGGAGTCATTTCTTAGTCTGAAAAATCACCCACAATGCGAGAAGAAATAAACAAAAAAATAAATTGAAGAATTTAGAGCGGGAGTCATTTCTTAGTCTGAAAAATCACCCACAATGCGAGAAGAAATAAACAAAAAAATAAATGGAAGAATTTAGAGCGGGAGTCATTTCTTAGTCTGAAAAATCACCCACAATGCGAGAAGAAATAAACAAAAAAATAAATGGAAGAATTTAGAGCAGGAGTCATTTTCACACATAAATTTAAATGTCAAATCTATTCAGTTAAGCAAAAAGTAATTTTCTTGAAATATTTTTGTTGGTTTTTCTATGAAAAAGTTTTTTTTTCTGGAAGTTAAATTTTTTAACCAACCCCTTCTGTAAATTAAAATTATTTTCAAAATTGAAAACTTCAGTGGCCACAATACAAATTGTACTAGATTTGAACAAAATATGATAAAGTTTTACCATTCGATTTTTAATTCTACATGAACCTCAACTTTTGTGAGAAGTGAGGGAGTTTATCGTTAAAAAAGCATATAATTTTTTCTAAAAATCTTAAGCCATCCATTCCTTGGGCAATCTTGACTAAAGTACCCAAATGTAAAAAATGGAACAGAATACAAACAACTCGACTGCCGATAACAACTAGTAATGAGCATGTTTTAATTTTTAACTACTCTGTACTTGCTATGAATATGTTAATAATGAAATGAAATAACTAAGAATTTTTTTGTTTCAACTAGACTGTAGTTTCACATAATAAACCAAATATACCGTAAAAATTTAATATATCGTCCTTTCTCTGCATAATTAACCCAACAAAACAATGAATGAAAAAACTAAAACGTTTTTCGTTTTTTTTCAATATGGATGAAACAATAAATAAACAAAAAACAAATGTTACCAAAAGCAAGTTAAGTTACGTTTTTACCTAACTAGATAAGTTTTTTGTGTGTTTTAATTTATTCATTTACATTTTTTTACACTACTTTTATTCTTAACTAAAAAAAAAAAAGACATTAAAATTGCTTTGTTTTCTCTTCTGGAAATATAAGATACTACTTGAAAAATGTAATTCAAACCCGATTTTTTTTCAATTAAAGTAGCAAAGACCAAATTTAAAAAAATAACTGGTTTAATAGCAAATTATGCAATATTTTTTTTTTTTTAAATCGGTTTTCTTTAAAAAAGATTTGAAAAAAATCAACGAAATTTTACTTACTTCAATTATAAAAAATCGATACAAATTCCAAAAAATCACTTAGTTATGAAAAATAGTATTGAATGTTTGGTTCCATTCTTCATTGTTCAGAATTTATCCATATTCATATTTTAAATTCCATTTATTTTTTAAATAAAATAACTTTTTAAGCAACTATTTGAAAAACGCGATTACGCAATCATTTTTACGTCTTTAACGAAAAACCAGAAGTGGCTGTTTCTCCTTGTTTAGAACTACGGATGGACAGAAGGCAGTAAAAACCACACGTTCGCGTTAGCCGTCGAGCATTGTGCCTGAAGAAATATGTGTTCCCATAGTTTAAAAATAGTCAAAATATGTGTTCCCATAGTTTAAAAATAGTCAAATTGTCAAGTTTTTCCTTTAAAAAAAATACAGTCGAGGATTTTTTTTTCTTTTCTCAAAGAAATACATAAATTTTTTATTTATTATATATACATTCTTCTTTATCAGGTGAATTTATTTTTTAATATCTAAAAAAGAAAACATTGAATGAAATAGAAAAAAATTGTCATCAGCGTCCATTACCTACTGAACAATATAAGAAGAATATAGGCTTCCAATTAAAAAAAAATTAACGTATTAAAAAAAAAGGTTTTACACTTACAGATAAATTTCCAAAAGACACTTTTTTTGTTTTAATTTACAATATATTATTTATTGATCTTTTATCTTCAATTTGTGATATATAAAACTTTGGTGAGTAAATGAATTATTAAAATTTTAATAGACATTTCAAAATGGGGGTGAATTTTTAAAAAAACGTTTGTCTAAAATATTATATTAAGTTTATTGGAAAGAGCATAAAATTTCACATTCACCCTAGAAATATAGTAAAAATTGAACCAATAGAAAAATGTTGATAGATTTTTAAAGTTCAAAAATTGAAAAGGATTAATTCGTAAAATTCAATTGATTTCATTACGTAAAAAAATGGCTTCATGAAGGCGCTCCGGCACTTTGTAAATACTGTTTTTGTTTTTTTTAATAAAAAATGATATTTCTATTATTCTTTAAACAACTTTAATAGTTTATTTTGGAAGTATATTCCATAAAGAAAATAAACAACCCACTTTTAAAAGAGAAATTACGAGTTTTTTTGTATTTCATTCGCAGTTTTCTGTAAGGGGTGTCAAAAATCCCCCCCCCCCAATTCTGATACACGTACCGCTGCACATCAAGCTCGGCTTAATCAAGCAGTTCACCAAGACTTTGGACAAGGATTATAACTAATTCACTTACTTGTGACAGGTTTTTGAAGGATTAATCACGGAGAAGTTGAAAACTGGCATCTTTGATGGTTCTCAGATCTGGCAGCTCGTCAGAGATCCAAAGTTCGAAAACTCAATAAAGGAAGTGGAATTGGAAGCATGAAAGGTATTTGTTCTGGTAGTGAAGAACTTTCTTGACAACAATAAGGCCAGAAACTACACAAAACTTGTCAATAACATGCTGACTGCCTTCAAAAACCTGAGCTTCAACATAAGCCTCAAGATGCACCACTTATTTTCACATATGGACCTGTTTCCTGAGAACCTAGGTTGAATGAGTGACGAGCATAGAGAGAGATTCCATCAGGACCTGAAAGAGATGGAAACCAGGTAGCAGTCACTGAGATGCAGTCATGTTGGTTGACTACTGTTGGAATCTGAAAAGAAACCTTCCTACCACTGAGCATTCCAGGAGTTCAAAGAAAGGGAAGTTCAAGCTCTGAAGTTTGAACAATGGTAAAGTAACATGCAACTTACGTGCACCTAACTTTATCGATACACACCATTCATTTTACAGTAATCGATATTTATATCAGGTAATCAATATATTTTTTGGCAAAACATTTTTTCTCTTAAAAACATATAGGACGATATGTGTTGACAAAATCTGCTGATAATGCCACAAAAATGTAATCAATTTTATTAGAAAATCTGATTTTTTTTTCAAAACAATTTCGCACAAAAACTTGACCTGATGGAGAGAAACTGGTGCTATTTTCTGATTCAACAACGCAAGAATATTCTAAATCAGTTGTAGAAATCTAAACAACATTCAAAAAGTAAAAGAATTGTTGCCAAGTGTAATTTGAATAATACGTTTTTGTTTTGAAAAATCTTTAATTTTCTTTTGACGACGACTGTATATGTATAGGAGTACTGTAATAAGATGGAAGTCTGGGACTAATAGCAGCTGTCTAAAATTAGACCCTTGATTGTAGTTCCATGAAAATATTTTGATGGCTTTTTGGAATTTTGAGGGTTAACAAGTTATCAAATACCAGCTGGGGCGGGGCAAATCTTACAACCGCCCCGGGCGGCAAAAACAATTGCTACTATATTAACGAATTCGATATAACTCGAAGAAAAATTAATTTCTCAAACCACCGATATTATCATTGAAGTATATATATTGACAAAATTATAATTGCAAAAAATATTTCCTCTTTTTTTTCAGATTACATTCTTAGGGTAATTTTTATATGTAAGATTCTGATATTTTCATTGCCTGAATGAATGTGTAATTTTCAGCGTAAGATAATTTTTATATAATCTTTAAAAAAAATTTTAATTAAAAATTTAAAACCAGGAACACAGAAAAATAATTAAATTTAAAAAATGGTAAAAATTATACAAACGTTCACAATAGAAATGTACGGATACACGGTTGAGGAAAAAAGAAAACCAGCGTTCCCTACCTCCCTCTAAAGGCATGACGTCATTTGCAGACAGCCTTTTGACTTTCTGACATTTTGGTCTTTCGTAGAACCCATGCTTAGTTTGTTTTGCAAAGCCAGAATCTCTCGGTTTTAGGGGTTAATTAAGCTGTTTTTTTATACAAAGTGTTTTGTTTTTTTATTTAATTCAATATCTTACGACTGTACTTTACGTTTTCTTGGAAATAAACCCAGAAAACTCATATTTATCTTTCAAGTGATTTTTACAATGAATTTATTTAACTTCAAAATTTAGCTTAACATGTCAGTTTCCGAATGTTGCCGTAAAAACATTTTTCATCATAACTTTTTTCATGAGTACAAATATTTTTTTTCCTTTTAGAAATTAACTCTAGACTTTAATCTTTCAAATACAATCAAAAAGTAATTGGAAACCTATAAAAAATTATGATAATCCAGCTTTCAAAACTATGTTCCCCTATCAGTTTTCCACCAGTAATGTCCGTACCAAATATTTTCGTATTTAATTTCGATAGTTTTTTTCTGATGTCTAAGAATTAATGTTGCAGGTCATATTTATCCTCTAAAAGTGCAATTAACTATTGAAATTATTTATTAATATTTAAATTGCTAACTCCTATAGCTTAAAGTGGAGATAACTCTGCTTCCGTTTGTAAACGCAATACATGTCGAAGAATAAAAAATCGAAATAAATTAAAATATCAAATAAATAAATAAAATAAATCAGCTTTAAATAATATTCTTAAATAAAACAAATAAAACAGTTTTATTCCTATAAACGATAAATAACATGGAGATAATTATTAAGATAGATTTTCTTTAATGCAAATGAGGTTACTTCTTAAATATGGATTTCTTTTGACTAAATAGTATACATAGAAATCAATCTGGAACGAAAGTGTGTAAACGTCCGTTTTCAGTATGAAAATTAATTTTTGAAACATTGTGCTAGCTGTACATATTAATCAAATTGTGAACAAACAGACTGGAATCCGGATTTTATATATATATATATATATATATATATATATATATATATATATATATATATTAGAGCGAGAGAAAGAGAGAGAGAGAGAGAGAGAGAGAGAGAGAGAGAAAGAAAGAAAGAAATATAGAGAGAGGTGGAAAGGAAGACTCTTTTAAAATTACTTCACAACATTGAATAAAAACAGGAAATTAAATTAAAATATTATTTCAACTGACGAACGTCGTTTTTGTGCAAGGTGTTATTCGGTTCTTTCATTAATCTAGTTTAGTTTATTATTAGAGTAACGGTCCCATTTCTATTTCTGGGAGAAATATAAACCAATTTATCTACAATTCCCCATCGCCTTCACATGCACGCCAATTATATCATGTTATCATAGAGTTGTCTTGCAGTTAGATTAACAAACAATCTGGTCTAATAAGGAACGACTGTACCAAGATGGTGATGGTGAAATGAAAACAAGACCTAGTAACAACACACAATATTGTCTTTAAGCTTCAATATTTTGTAGGCGTCATAATCTGATGCCACTATTTAATCGGGGTATTCAGTGGTGAATATGCTATTTAAAGCTTAAAATTTGGCAAACCAACGAAAATATAATTTCAAGCTTAATCCTGAGAGACCAACGAAAATATAATTTCAAGCTTAACCATGACAAACTAAGGAAAATATAATTTCAAGCTTAAACGTACAGTATAAAAATACTATCTGGAACTTGACTGTCACAGACTTAAGTGACTCATATAATAACTACGTCAATCTTAATTATATTATTCTGAACTTTTCACAGTTGATAGAATACCATTTTAAAAATATTCAAGGATTATTGGAAATTTAATAATTTCTATCGCTACTGATCGCTACTACTATCGTTGGGGTTATTAATTTCCAAATGTTTTGTTTAGTGATTAAACTAACTTTTTCCTATCAGCCCACATCAAAAGCAAGAACGTGATATCTCAATCCTCAACTCCAAAACTCGACGCTCAGCTATTAAATCTCCACACTCTACTGTCAAAACTCAACTCTAGAACACGATGCACTGCTGACAACACTTGCTACTCTGACATCAAAATCCAAAGTCAACCCAGCCTCTGAAACATCAGGCTTTTTATATCCAACCGGAAGTATCTCCTTTGCATGTTAGGTGACAATATCACAAGCATATAAAGATAAAAGGCGGACATTTTTTCTTTATTCTTCTTTTTGTCTACACAGAAAACTACATGGAAAACTACAAACTGCACACAAACAGGTTTGTACTAATTTTTTAAGTGTTTAATTACAGAAGGGCAACTTATTTTGCCTTTGGAAGCATTTTAGACCACACGCCAACCCACCCCTAATAATTGAAGATCATTAAATCTCGTGAATTGAAGATCACATAATCTCGTGCCCAGATTGGCTCAGTATGGCCACTCTGCGGTCTGTGCTTTGCCATTGGTTCACCTCCATTGTCCTCTGGCCTAGTATTTACATCTTCATCGTCTACATGGACTACGCGTATTAAATCTAAAATATGTCATAGCATTCCATCTACATCCAAGTTGTTCGAGGATTTCACCCCCATAATCACTCCTTTTCCTCCATTGCGTTTGGTGGTTTCATCCAAACCTCTTCTTTTATTTAGATTCTGGAGGGTCCTTGCTCCTCGCTTTCTGGTCATGTACCTTTTGGGTGCCTCCATTCATAATTAAAAACTGTTCTATGTAGCACTATATCCTCTCTCTGCCTCACTTGGGAGCCATGTTGTACCAGATTGTGGGCTTTTCAGGTGATATCCTTCCTCTCTCAGCTATCGCTTTGGCTGTCCAATGATGTCGCTCCACTATTCCATTCTCTCTGGGCCCTTTTTTAACATCGTATGGAGAATCAGTGTCATTGTACATTATTACTTCCTTTACTGAATATTGTTCATCACCTTTTCCAATTCCTCTGCAACTGCAAATACTGATTCCCCATGTAACTCCCTCCACATTGTCAGTTTATCAGGTTCACAATCAATCATTATATGCTCTTCCACGATAGTGTGTTATGTCTATAGCTAATCTTGTTCAATTCATCGACGTCCTAATTTCCCCAGGATTATGTATATTTGGGGCAGGATCAATCGATTGATATCGAACACAATTTTTAACCATCTTCTGAACTTCTTCCCGTTTTATATGTGGATCAACTTTCTGCACCAAATATGTTTTTCCACTGCCATGTACTGCATTCCATGCAACTCTTCTAGTTCACCAATTCCTAAGCAGCATACCGGAACCTCTTCTTTCTCAACCAACCACTGTTATTTTGTGTGTGTGTGTGTGTGTGTGTGTGTGTGTGTGTGTGTGTGTGTGTTGACATATCTTCTTTGTTTCTCTCCAAAGACACAAACACTGCCTTTATTTGCTGTTCAAACTCGAGTACTAACTCTCTAAGCATCCCTAATCTCTGTTTTACAATCATTTCTCCAGCGCCCTTTGTTCGTATTCTTCCACTCTCTTCTACTGCAGAGTTCAACCAACTTAGTACCGTGGCTGAATTTGTTCTTACGTCAATTTGTCTCAACCCCCATTTCATAGATAAATTGATGCATTTCAGAACATCGTTTAATTCGGCCATGTTAATATGATTATGGTCATTCTTTTTTTCTCAACTATGCTCCATCTTCCGCCACCAAACCGCCAATTTCCACAACTACACCAGTTACAGTATTGCTTGCATCACACCACACCACTTCCTATATCTTTTTCAAGTATGTGCCAAGTTCCAGTAACAGGATCGTTTTTTCTACATCAGAATTTCCTGCATTACTTTGATAGTTTTCGTACCAACCCTCCCAGTCTACTCTACTTGCTCTTCTTTTCACATAACTATATGCTAATTGCAGCCATCAAACAACTGAATAGTATCTCACCAATTTGCCGCAGATGGAAAATAACTAGTTTACTAATTTCTTCTCCTATTCCTAGAATCTCGTTGTTTCGTCTTATTATTAACCCACCCATCCTTGTTTTTATTAGCTTAAGACCAAGTGCTGCTCCTCCGTTCAGTAATTCTGGCGGTTTTACTATCAGTCCAAATGCTTTAAAATGTTCTACAACTTCTTTTGTTGATATTTTCATTACATCCACCATTATATCATCGATATACGAATCTGCATCTTTAGTTTTGCTTCCTTTCTTCAACACCGTTTTTAAAACAGCTGCCATAATGTTCGGCGCAACATTCAGTCCAAATCCAAGTCGGATTAAGCAATAAGTTTTTCCTTAATAGCTGATACTGCCATAGTTTCTTTGTCACATGCAGCTGTAAGTAAGCAGACTAAAGATCCACAATCACAATTTCTCCCACCAACCGTTTCCACTTCCTCAACTTTTCATCACACACATCTATTACATTGCTCCCTGTATGTCACACCACAAAACGGTTCATGGAAGTCTAACACTGGCCTAACTTTTTCTTTTGTTATCTGGATCACTACCATCAATGGTAGTGCACCTTTTCCTTCTCCCTTCCATTTACATTTTATCTTACATTTCTCTTCATCGAAATTTGCCTCAAAGTCCTTATCCTCAATTTTACAAACATCTGGTTGATGGGCAGCTATGGCACAATGAATATCTCCAAACTTTACCTTAGCTTTCTTTATACTTCCTATCTCATTAATTACACCCATTCCAATTATGATGTCAATCCTGTCAATGATGTGACTCATTAATATTGCCTCCACTTTTACTCACACTCCATGTACTTCAATTTCTACTTCTGGGCCCCCTTACATTTTATTTCCCTTCCATCAACTGCTTTCTTGGTGCCACTCCTACTGCATCCAAAAAAAATAAAACTACTCTCTCCCAATAAATCTCTTATTCAAATTTACAGTGTCTAAAACTACTCTCTTTCAATAAATCTGGTAAATAAGTTTATCCACGTTCCTTAGAAGTCACTTTAGTAGCAGACATAAAGGCTGTCCATAAAGTAACCCATCAACCTAATGTTCTATGAATGTGTAAGGGATGAACGAAAACGCCATGGTTACTTTAATCAAAACCGTCTTTGTCCGAATGTTTTGGTGAAAGTAGCCATTTTGCTAAAAATTTTTTCCAAGAAATATTAAGATGCAAGGGGGAATCATCTCCAACTTACCACTACACACCCTCATTAAATTATACTAAGTACAATAATTAGTTTGCTTTTTATTTTTATCCAGTTTGGAAACAAATCTGATAGAGTATAAAAATCATTGTGGTTTTTCAGCAGTCATGTAACCTTGTTCCTCCTATTTTGTCCTAGAGTCCTCCTCTCTCATGATGTTTCTGGCATAGTTCCCCCGGTTAGCAGTTTTGTGTGAGTAATAACTGGAGGTCTTTTTCTGAGTTATTCTTTCTTTTCTCTTTACACTTGCTCCTCTTGACATGTCACTAATAAAGGTGCTGGAGATAAACATTTTTGATCTGAGCTGGCGTTATCCGCTTTATAGTCAGGGACACGAACCTTGGTGTCACTCCGTAAGTGGCTGTCTGATCAGCATGTCCAAAATACCACAATGTTGCATTGTCATTTGGTGAATGGAGTCTGGACCATGCAATAGTTTTTGGTGTGGCCTCTCGATGCCAAATTGGTGATAACTGTTACAGTTTTTCCGTAGTCATTGGTCAACAATTTTTAAAAAAATCTATATCTCTTCTCTTTCTTTCCCTCCACATCCTTCTCTAATCAACCTCACCATGTTAAAACAATTTTTAAAAGATTAATTCCAGAGCGCCAACCTCTAATGAAGACACCTACTACCAGGTCTCCTTCTCCAACATCAGAAGTTTACATTCTAACTTTCCAACTTTCCAACTTTACACGGTCTGAACTATTGTTCCTTTGTGGAACTGGCATTGGCTCAACTACTTCATTAGTCGATGTCTCGATTAGACCACCACAAACATAGAATATGTGTGTAACGCTATCGCTCGAATGAAACCCCAGTGCCTCATTGGTGTGGCTAGTCTAGAGAGATTAAACCCCTAGGCTAAGTGAGCTAATTGCTAACTCTAATACAAGGGTTACTATAATTCCTAAGGATCAACTTTTTTCTGTGCTCACAGAGATGAAGCAAATCACTTGCGACATGTCAATAGATACCACACAAGTGAGGGCGTTGGTCGACACTGGAATGTCAATTCCCCTGATAGACGCTAAAGTATATCAGGCATTGTAAGAGAAGAGAAAGTTGGAGCCACTAGATATGAATGCCAACCATGCCAATGGTAGCAATGACTGGCTCCAGACAAAGGGAGCCAAGTTGAGCTTTGGCCCAACTAAACTTATAGTAGGGGAGATAGGCACCAGGAGTAATCCTCTGACTGTGACCGTCGAAAAGGATGTAAAGCTTTCTCCAGAAAAGGTTATACCCCTTGAAGGCAAGCTTGATGGTGTGAAATGGCCAGGGGAGTGACTTTTCTGAATAGAACTAATTGAGAAGTATACTGATAATTAGGAGAGAGTGATCCTAAGTGAATCCATGGTTCAAAAGTCTATGATGATAACCAACGCGTTGTGTATAACGGTATGAATAAAGAGAGGGGAAGAACTAGTGTATGCCAAACTGATAAGTCCAGTGGAACAGATTTGAACCAGTGATGACCGAGGTAAGCTGGATTCAAATGCAAACTAAGTGAGAAGGAGAAAGAGATGAAATTCCTCTGAATAGCTCTTGGGGAGAAGAGAATGAAATTCTCTTAGTATGGCTTAGAGAAAGACTAAGCTCCGAGAGAGAAATCTCCACTTGGCGAAACCAATATATATACTAGCCTTAACCTCAAGACAGAAGAAAAGGAGAGCGAAACGCCCTCCACCACCACAAGAGCCAGACAACAAGTCAATGGGAGAGCGACGACCCCAAGGAGAGGTTAATGGAGCTATAGGAAGTTGGAATAAGACAAAATAAGGATTAGCGTTAGTAATATCATTAATATATTTAAACTGTCAAAGGAAGATATTGATTTCTTTTCTGTTGATCAGCAAGCTGTCTGAACAAATTGTTGACTGAGGGTTATGAAAGAGGGACAATATGGAAGAAGAGTACATTTAATTAGTTGAAAAAGAGATGTTTTAAGCCTTCAGATTGCCAAGAGAAAGATTATTTCTCGTGTGCTCTGGTGACCAATGTCAATGGTGAAGCGAAGTTGTAGCCATTAACAATGATGTGCCTGCTCGTCGTTGAGATCTGTAACCGACAGCATAAATCGGAATTTGAATTAGATATGATAACAGATTAGTGGACACCGTGTTAGTAGGAGATGAGAACTACAGTGAGTGGAAAAACAACTGTTTTGACTGTGTAACGTTCATTAGCAATTATTGCAGTCACCAGAATACCACATTTACACCATATCTATCTGTTTGATTTCAGATATCTATATGGCGGATAAGCATTATTGTAATCCGTTATAATGATGCACCAGAGACAATAGGTGAGTCTAAACTCTTCTGTCAACATCCGTAGGAAAGAGAGGTTGGACCACAGACGATGCAATAGTCCATCAGTATGTAAAGGTATAGAGCTTGGTCGGGGGCTGATCAGGGGAAACAAACATGAATGAAGAAACGTCTCTGAGGTAAGAGTCTGACCTTGTCTTATACTGGTTGAGAATGAAACAATTATTAATGACCTAATAACCTAGCAGGTCGTTTTGATGACAGGTATGAGCGGTTGTGATCTTTGTAGTTGATTGGTGGATAAAGGGAGATACTGTCTCCCGACCAGATCACAGCCTTAAATAAAAAAAAGAGCTGCCCACCCGTGTTCTTCAGTTTGAGATTCAGTTGGAGTTAATTTGAGTTGAGTTGCAGAGTAGAGGTCCAGGAGTGGAAGGGCTCTCAGGCATAAAGCAGTTCTTAATTTCTGATATGACATGTAAACGAGTAATGGGGCTGTGCAAAACAAAAGGAAAGTCAATCTTGCGCACTTACAGAAGTGCCTGAGACTCCACGTTGTTAAATTCAGTTGGTCATTATAGGTAACTGGACAACTCTGAGTTGTTCGGCATAACCACTTATCAAGGCCCAGAGACCACTCGAGGATAAGGGTTAAAAGTGTACAGTAGTCAATTGGACAATGTAGTAATCGTTAGTAATGGAAATTCGGTAGATTTGTTAACTTAAGTGGAACTTAATCAAGAACTTGTTTATGTTGGACTTGAAGACAACCATATTGTAGTCAGCTGGAAATCAGGAAAATAGAAGACAATTCCACAGGCGTGCAGTTCTAATAAAGAAGCCTTGTTCATGGAATCTATGTTTAGATTTAGGCACAGATAAAGTGTGGGGGGAATTATTGATAGTGTTTTCAACTAGACGAGTGTTTCTTGTGAAATTTTGGCAAGGGGGGGAACCATAAATTGAAGCTCAGTCGAGCACTTGCCATGAAAATAACGATAAAGCAGAGACAAACTCGCAACATCTCTCCTGTGAAATAGAGGTTGCAGGGAAGAGAAAAGGACATCTCCTACGAGGCTACAAAATCTATTTTAAACTCTATCAAGGCAGGACAAGTCCTTTCTAGCAGCTCCTGCCCAGATGTGGCAAAGTACTCCATCCTTGGACGTACCTGACTCATATAGATAGAGAATTCCATCAGCAGTGAGATACCTACTGGATCGATAGAAGGATCCAACCATTTTTCCAGCGGCCTTGGCAACAGATTTGATGTACGTGTTCCATTTAAAACCAGGAGTAAAGGTCAAGCCCAGAAGCTTATCAAAACATGAGATGAGATCCATTCATTTCAATTGATGCCAGATGGAGATCAGAACGTTGATTATGTGAACGTTATTGATAGCAACTATGCCCCATTCCTTGAGACGAACTGGGAAAAGAAGTCATATGCTCATCCACACCGGGGCTTCACAAATGATGGTATGGAAATACCTGACGTCAACAGACTCACCGCTATCCAAAAAAATAATATTGTGGAGATGATGTTGGGGCAGATGGCAAATTACTGCCTCAGCATATCATAGTGCCATTATTAAGAACTTAACGTGATTAACAAATGTTTGGCAAACAATAAGACAACATTATGGCTTCCAGACTAGTGGCTCTCACTTCCTGGACTTTGATTCTGTTATATTCTATTTATCGTGGGCGGAAAATGCGTATGGTTGTTGTGGTTAGAAGCAAGAAAGAGAAGTCTTACCGTGGTGCTCAGCGAGTGAGTTCAGGTGAAGAAAAGGAAGAACAAACATGGCGGCCAGCATTTTTATTTCGTCCGTTCTCGCATAATCTCGTGTGTGCGTGAAGATGGAACCTATAAAACGATGTTCATTTCTGGGTGCTGGGAGATGATTCCCGATCAGCCGGTAGTGAAGGCAACGAGAGTAGAGACAAGAGACAGAGGACTGTAGCGATAATCTTTCTTGAACATTCCGTTTGTGTATTTGAGGTGAACCCCCCCCCCATTTTACATCAAGCTATTTCGGCGATGGCCAACGCAGGCTTAAGCAACATGATTAAGCCTTTTAATGGCGACGGTGATGTGGTGGCGTGGCTCAAAAAAGTGGACCTTGTAGCAAGGATTCAGAAGCTGGATGATGTGGCCGCAGTAATACCACTGTTTCTAGAAGGGGACGCACTGGCCCTCTATTTGGAGCTCAGCGAGTGGGAACAGGGTGACGCAGACACCATCAAGGGTCGACTGATCGAAGCTTTCGCAGAGGGGCCTTTCGAGGCCTTTAATAAGTTGAAAGAGAAGAGGTGGACTGGTGAATCTGTGGATGTCTACGCGAATGAGATAAGGAGATTGGTTGAGTTGTCGGGCATCAGGGGACATGCCACGAGTCACGTAGTCAAGATGACTTTTGTTACCGGGTTCCCGGAAGAGATATCAAAAAGGTTGCAGCAGGTCCCGGGAGTGGAGACACTGGATGTGAGTGAGCTGCTTAAAACTGCAAAAATCTTGGTGAGCACCCAGCCCACGGAGCCTGGAGGAACGACAGCAATGGTACAGCAGGATGTGGGCAGGAATCTGCCAAACCCGGGGATCGCATGCTTCGAATGCGGGGGACCACACATGAGAAGAGACTGCAGGAAGTTCTTGCAACAGACAGTGTGTTACAAATGCAATCGAAGAGGCCATTTAGCTGTAAAATGCACAAGTTCGGGAAACTGGCGAGGGGAGGCCGACGCGCCAGCGGCCGCCCCGATTCGAGAATAGAGGCGCACCCGCAGCAAATGCCCAAACAGAAGATTGCGGTGGAAGGACGGGAAGTTATGGCCCTGATTGACACTGGCTGCACCACTACCATGGTGCACACTACCCTGGTCGGAAGATGGAAAGGGAAGTGGCATTTGATGGATCGCAAGTGAAGTGTCGAGGGAGGAAGACCGTTACTATTGATATTGCTGAACGTCGGATGAGGGTCCATGCAATTGTCACTGGTGCCTGGCGTCTAAGCCATCATTGGAATGAGTGTTATATGCCGCCTTGGAGGTGTTACCATCACATGTGACAATGTGAGGTTCGGACTAGCTGAGTGCGCGGTGACGGAGAACGCCCCCAGAGGGATCAACAAGGCCGGGGAGGAAAGAAAATTGTCGATCAAAGATCAGGACTTCCGAGCTGAATTCGACGGATAGCGGTGGACGGTGGAGTGGGCATGGAAACATCAAGCGCCATTGCTGACAAACAGGGTGGCATGCTACACAAATTCGCTTAGAGGAGGGGCGAGAAAGGAGTTTGAGCAGGAAGTCGACCGATGGATTGAGGAGGGGATACTGATGCCTTGGACGGATGATGTGGAGTCGGGCATTTTGCCATTGATGGCCGTTCTGCAAACAACTAAAGAGAAAGTAAGACCGGTCCTGGATTTCTGAGAGCTGAACGGCCATGTTAAGTGCCATACGGGAGGCGACAGCGTAGATGTGTTCAGTGAGACCATTAGGGAATGGAGGCAGATGAATGGCGCATCTACGTTGGTAGATCTAAAATCTGCCTATTTGCAACTCCATGTTGCCAAGAAGCTCTGGAAATATCAGTTAGTCAAGTACAAAGGCAAAACCTACTGCCTTACGCGAGTGGGGTTCGGGTTAAATTCGGCACCCAAGATTATGTCAACTATCCTCAGGAAGATTCTGGAGACAATGGGAAAGGGAGATGGGGTAGTGAGCTCATACATAGACGACATTCTGGTGAATGAAACTGTGGTAACTGCCAAGGAGGTGGTGGCTCATTTGAAGAGGTTCAGGTTGGTCGCCAAAGAGCCGGAAAAATTAGACGGAGGGGCTGCTTTGGGCCTAAAACTGAAACGAGGTGCGTCAGGTGGCCTAGAGTTTCGCAGGGGAAACGAGATCCCACAACTGAAGCAGGAGCTCAACAGACGTGAACTTTTTTCCATATGCGGAAAGTTGATCGGACATTACCTCATTGCTAGCTGGCTTAGACCAGCATGCAGCTACATAAAGAGACACGCCGAAGGACGAGGATGGAATGATAAGGTGGGAGAAAGAACGGTCGCTATGATGGAAGAGCTCCTGAAAGAAGCAGAACGGCAAGACCCAGTCCAGGGAACCTGGAACATACCGCGAACATTGGATGGAGTCGTGTGGTGCGATGCGAGCAGCATTGCAACAGGGGTCGTTTTGGAAATTGGAGGAGTAGTTGCAGAAGATGCAGCCTGGTTGAGGAAAAAGAATGACGTCAGCCACATCAATGTGGCGGAATTAGACGCGACAATAAAAGGAGTCAATCTGGCCTTGAAATGGGGACTGCGTGACATCTGCATCAAAACAGACTCTGCCACGGTGTTTGCTTGGCTAAAGTCTCTCATTTCAAGCGAAAAAAGGATAAAAACGAAAGGGGCTGCGGAGATGTTAGTGAAGCGCAGGCTTGGGGTGCTGGCTGAGCTGATGCAAGAGTTTTGTTTGAAGCTTCGCGTAGACATGGTGGCTTCTGAAAAGAACTGAGCAGATGCTCTCACGAGAGTGAAGAAGAGTTGGCTGTTGCCAAAGAAAGATGTTGTTGCTGCATCGGATCTAGATGATGCTGGCGTGCGAGAACTGCACAATTTGCACCATATGGGGGTAGAGAGGACTTGGTACTTAGTGAAAAAAGTCGACCCCAGGATCACCAAGGAGCAAGTGAGGCAAGTGGTCAGGACATGCGACAGATGTCAGTCGATTGATCCTGCTCCAAGCACGCATGAAGCTGGACAATTGGAGGTGAGTGGGACCTGGGAAAGACTGGTATGCGATGTCACCCATTACAGGGGTGGACTTTACCTGACCATGATTGACTGTGGGCCAGGGCGATTTGCCCTGTGGAAGAAGCTACGTGGAGGAACAGGCAATGAAATAGTGGCAATCCTTGATGAGGTGTTTTTGGAGCGAGGCCCCGTGGAAGAGTTGGTAACCGACAACGGGACTGCGTTCAAGTCAGTAGCAGTGACAGAAGTACTGAAGAAATGGAAGATCCAACAATTTTTCAGAGCTGCCTACAGACCTAGTGGCAACGGGATCGTGGAGAGAAACCACCGCACCATAAAAGCAGTTGCGGAAAGAGGAGACACCTCACCTGAGCAAGCCGTCTTCTGGTATAACATGTGGCCTAAACTGGGACAAGTACCAGAGACGGTCCCGCAACTGTCAATGTTTGCATATTCCTGGAGACATCCCAGGGTGGAGCCGGCAAGCCGAGAAGTAGAGGCCACAGGGGCAATTAAACTCGGGGACGAGGTATGGGTGAAGCCACTTGGGGCGCGCTGCACCACACAATGGAGTAGAGGTTGCGTGACTGGGAGGAACACTAGTAACAACATTGTGGTGGGAGGAGTTCTGAGGCACATTCTCGACGTCAGACCAGTTGAGGGCGAAGCAGTGGAGGGGAGTGTGCAGCCACAGGAGGAGGACGAGACACCTCAGAGGCCAAGTAGAGAGAGGCGACCGCCACAGTGGATGAGAGACTATGAAATGTGATCTTGAGATCAGGGAGGCATGTGGTTAGAAGCAAGAAAGAGAAGTCTTACCGTGGTGCTCAGCGAGTGAGTTCAGGCGAAGAAAAGGAAGAACAAACATGGCGGCCAGCATTTTTATTTCGTCTGTTCTCGCATAATCTTGTGTGTGCGTGAAGATGGAACCTATAAAACGATGTTCATTTCTGGGTGCTGGGAGATGATTCCCGATCAGCCAGGAGAGAAGGCAACGAGAGTAGAGACAAGAGACAGAGGACTGTAGCGATAATCTTTCTTGAACATTCCGTTTGTGTATTTGAGGTGACCCCCCCCATTTTACATCAGTTGTAAAACAAGAATACGATAATTGCAAAAACGAGAATATGATAACTGAGTAGATTGATATATATTTATTTACCACAAATCAGATGAGGTATTGTTGAATCCTTCCCGGCATCTATAATAGCCACAGTAAAGTCTTGTTAAGTTGTAAGGGTCGTCTAGAGGCGAGCAGAGGGTTTAGAGACGGCTCGTCTGTTATGACGTGGTTGTTCCGTGACGTGGGGTATAGGCACGGCTTGTCTGATTGTGACGTTGTGTAGATGACGCGTGATACGGCGACTATCAAATAAACACAAAAGCATACAATGAAATACCTTTCACTTGTGAATAGAAGATCCCGCAGCGGCTGTGATATTTTTTCTGTCCGGCCACGTGTTGCTTTTTTTACTAATTCCTCCTTTTTTTCTTTTTTTCCCGGAAGTGCTGCCCAGACTACCCCGCACCTTTTCTCCGCACCTTTTCTCTGCACTCGATATGACAAAAACTTCCGTTTCTCACAGCAGGGCAAGATCTCGTCTTGTAACAATTCCATATGGCTTGAACCAGACGAATGGCCAGAAGGGTTATTTCAGAGACTTGTATGCTTCATTCACGACTCCTTACTAAACACTGACACCAATATGCACCATCATGACAATGTTTCTACAAAAGATCAAGAAGTCACCCCTACATCAGAGAATCTAATAATCCTCACTTGGTTGTGCCTACTTCATCCAGCCCTCCCTAAATTAGTCAAGCAACATTATGGGACGGAGTTGAGATCACACACACTGGCATCAATCAAACCCGAGATCTCCTTGGCATTGGACTCTCTACTTGAAGAGTTGGGAGATTAGATGTCTGTGAATCGGACATCTACTACTCCACTTCGATATACTAGGAAGCCTCAACCAAAGAAGACTTGTCCACTGTGTAGTCAAGCTAAGAGATCCAACACAAACCATTTTTGGAGTGAATGCATCTACCTTCCTGAATCAAATTGTATATATATGACCAAGGCTCACCAGATCCTTCACATCTTTGTCAATAAGGAGCCCACTTGTCCAGAAACCTTAAACAATAGAGAATGAAAATATTACAACCTCATTGCAAGTGAAAACTGAACAATCCCTCTATATCGACATGTTCTCAGATCATCATCCCGTACAGATCATTGTGGACAGTGGTGCCACCAGGAATATCATTCAACACTCAGCAACCAAGCACCTGGGCACTAAAATGACAAAAACTTCCCAGTTTGCCAGACAAGCAGACAGATCGTACCCCCTCAATGTGGTTGAAGAGACCAAGCTTAGTTTGGAGAGAGGGGACACAATGTGCTTCTTTGAAGGCCTGGTTATTAAGGATCTTGATACTGAGATATTAGCGGTGTCCCATTAATGCACAATAATGACCTGTCAGTGAGACCTGCTTGATTTGAGATATGGATTGGCAACACACAATTCAGGTATGGCTCTACTACATCCTCTCCTGACACAAGACTGGTCAGATATGCTTGTTTTACATGCCCTACCCCAACAAACCACAGTGTGGCCAGGTGAGTACTTGGAACTCTCCATGCCCAATGATGAGGATGACGAATTTGCCATTGAGTCTCGTTGAGATTCAAGCAGTGTAGTATCAGTTAAACCTTGGCCACTACCCATAATCACAAGGAGTGTAGGAGGAAAAGTGAGTCTTGTCAACAATACCAGTGAACAACAAATATGTAGATCACGACACATTTGCAAGGCTATATCCACGTTCATTCCAATAAGAATATCTAGCATGGTGAGTACCTACCCAATTTCAAGCAAACACCATGACAACATCACTTCCTGTGTGGTCATCGACCCAGATAACATCCTCTGCAGAGAAGCTGAAATTTCAACAGATTAATTCTGAGTTTTATGAAGTTTTCGGAGAGGATTTACCTGGGTATAGCAACTCATTTAGTCACTTCAAGGCTTCCATTAACATGGGTCCTACTCAGCCGCCCAGACTTCAAGGGCAGTTCTTAATCAGCCCCGGATTAATGTCGTTCCTGTCAACTATCTGCCGTTTCCAGGCATCTGTCCAACATCTTGTGGGCAGAGCGAACTTGACTGCTGATTTTGCGAGTTGTAATGCTCCTGAGTACAGGCATCCAACATGTCACATCTACTCCTTCTTACGGGTTCAGGAGGAGGTCGCTGTGTTTAGGACTTCTTTTGTGGAGATAATTAAGGAATCATTAAACCTCCCATATACCAGTTGTCCCGTATGGAAAGAAATTCAAAATGAGTGCTCAGACATTAGACGAACACAGGAACACCTGTTGCAGGAAACTCGTCCATTAAAGTGACTTGATGGCATTAAGGATGTGAAAAGATATCTTCAGACCACCACATTAGCCCGGGATGGGCTTGAAGTTTGTTGAAAGGATCCTCTTCTCCCAAACAGGATGCAATTATTGTCCCACGACATGCCCTATACACCTTACTGACAGCACTGGGACACCCTACCAAACACCATATGCAACAGATAGTGAACCGGTATTTCTATGCCTTAGACTTGGTTGAAGCTATGAACAAAATTGCATCCTCATGTCACCAGTGCCTTTCATTGAGCAGCTCCCCACGTATAGCTGTTCCTCAATCCTGTGATGACCCCTTTGAATGCTTAGGTTCACTGCTGATATCAAGAAGACAACTGACTTTTGTCTTACGGGAGTATATCAGTTATTTATACTGTTTCACTCCTTATTCTTAATGAGCAAAAGGGCACATTGTGGGAGGTTATTCTAAAGACCTGTTTGATACATATCCTGACATGCCGTCATGCAGTGCCTGGATGCATTCTACAAAGTGGATTAGGCAAGCAAATTGCTTGAGAACTTTCCACATTGCGTCCCTTGGAATGCTATCAAATGCTTTTTGTAGGTCATAACATACAAGAAAGAGGGTTTTCTGTTGTTTCCTGCTTTTCTCCTGCAGCTGTCTAGCACAGAAAACCATATCTATTGTCCTTTGAGAGGCACGGAAGCCACACTGAGATTCTGGTAGGACCGATTCTGGGACTTGCAGCAAGCGATTCAGCAGTATGCGGTCAAAGATTTTTCCCATTATGGACAAAAGGGCAATCCCACAGTAATTACCACATGATTTTTGGTCACCCTTTTTGAAGATGGTTACTATTACTGCGTCTTTCAGGTTCTTTGGTACTTGACGTTCTTCCCACATCTTAAGAATGATAGTGAATAGTCTTCTTTTCAGATGTTGTCCACAATGGTGGATAAGTTCGAAAGGGATATTATCAGGCCCTGTGGCTTTATTTACTTTCATTTGCTCCATCGCAATTAAAAATTCTGTAAATGATGGTGGCGCATAATTGCGCTGGGTACTGTGGGACCATTTTGAAAAAGTCCTTATCTGCAGCAGATTCTTTATTGAGTAGAGTGGCGAAATGCTCCTTCCAACGATCCAGAATTGATTGTGAATCGTTGAAGATGGTGGCATTGTCAGCTGCAAGGAGTGTTCCGGTTAAGGATCTGATACAGCCAAAAATTTGTTTTACACCAGCATGGAAATTTCTAAGGTCGCAGGCTTCTGCAAAACTCTCCAATTCTAATGCTTTCAACTGTCATCATTTGTTTCCTAGTTCTCGTAATCTTGATTGACACTGGTTTTTGTGGTTTCTGTAGATGTTGGTCTTATGCCAGCTTCAAGGGTCTTGTTCATGAGCATGGCAAGCGTTTATCTATTCTTGAATGAGTTTTCATCAAACCAGTCTTGATTTTCTTTTTCTTTAAACGGACTGTGACTTTGGCTGATTCATTAATGATCTTACTGATTGACAACCATTCTTCTTCCAGGTCACAAAAATTGGTTGGGTTTATACAAAGATGTTGTTCGATGGTGTGTTGGTATTTTGTTTTTACCTTTGTTAGGTGAAGTTTGGAGAGGTTATATTTTTTTCCGAGGTTGCTGTTTTAATTCAAATTTGGGCTTCTTTCTGGTGGTATATTTAGCATGTGTGATGACCAGACGGTAGTCAGTCGAACAGTCATCTACACTGAGTGCTAATTTAGTAATATGGATATCCTTTTTATCTTTCTGAGAGACGATGACATAGTCTAGAAGGTGCCAATTCTAAGCTCAAGGATGTTTCCATGTGGTCTTAAATCTATTTGGGAGCTGGAACTGAGTGTTGGTAATGAATAGCTCAAGTTCTGAGCAAAGTCCTAACAACAGACGGCTGTTTGAGTTGCATTTACCAAGTCTATGCTCCACAATGACAGAGTTCCAGAGTCTATGGTCTTTCCCCACTCTCACGTTAAAGTCGCCCAACAGCATTAATTTATTGGATGGTGGAGATCTGGTTATAAGCTTGCCAAGCTGCTGTTAAAATTCTTGTTTCACTTCACTGTCGGTGTCTAGGGTTAGTGTATATGCCAAGATAACAGTAATGAAGTTATCAGAAGCCAGTGGGACTATAAGAGACATAAGTCTCTCATTTACAGCTGTTGGTGTGAGCTGATGATCCTGCATGATATGATATAGCAAAGCCAACTCAAGCAAGTGTATTGTTTTTTCATCTTTATCCCTTCCCTTCCAAAAGAAGGTGTATTTTGAGCCCTTTTATTCCAGCTTACCCTCCTCTGAGACTCGGGTCTCGCTTAGTGCAGCAATATCCATGTTAAGAGCCGTGAGTTCCTTTGAGACCAAGGCAGTTCGTCGTGCTGGTCTGCCCATGTCATTGAGGTCTAGCAGGGTTCTTATGCTCCATACACCAAAGGTTAGATATATGGATCTGTTTTTTTAAATTTTTCTGGTTTTGACCGCAAAATAAGGTGTCCTACTGGATGCAGCTTTCTAGGCAGGAACAGTTGTGACCTCCGATTTTTAGCCCATTTTCTATGGCTATTCAGGGTTGGCAGCGGTTGTCCTCAATAGGCCCACCCAGTCGTAGATGCAGGATCGAACCTATGAATAGTCACAGTTCCAAGAGAGGGCGACCATCACGCGTCTACCGCCAGCGTGGGCATCTACTTGCCAGGAGGAAACCCACTCCTTTGAAGCACTTGTCGGGGTAACGTGCAATATCAGGGAAAGAGGGTTGCAATGGACAGCCGGAAAAGAAAGCAGTTTGTTTGTTTGTTAACCGCCTCATAACCAGTTCGTCTGGCTATCGGGATTTTTTTGATTCAGAGTTTTCCTTCTCCTAGCCTTATCCCAGCCAAGGGACCCGCAAGGCAGTGCAGCAGAGATTAGTGGTGTATCAGGGCGTGTCCACACGATTGGTGGGCCATGTCATAGCACCTCTGGGGCCCTCTGCTGCTTCAAGATCCCCTGACATTTAGCCTGTGTTGCAAGGCACCAGTATCCATGTGTGGCCACAAGGAGGCATGTCAGAGGTCTTAACACTCGAGAGGCTAATTACACTGGCAAAGAAGGCTTACGCATTCTGCTTCTTATTCACTGAAAGGCTAGCCAGTGGCAGGAGCTGGAAGTGAAAAGCATGCAAGAAAGAACTTAGCACTAACGTTGCTGCACTAGATGTATCACAGTGCCTCGTGTTTCTGTACACACACACAGTATATACCCTCTAAAAATTTAATTTGTAGTTTTGGGAGGTTTTTTATATACCCTCTAAAAACTAAAAATTAAACCAAGTAGCCAACCGTGGTACATTCCTGAATGTGCTGCTGTAATTGCATATAGAAATCACAATTGTACTTGCTCTAAACAAAACAGATGTTCAGAAATTAAAGTCGCCCAACAGATCATCAAAAGTGCTAAAGCACCTTTCGCCCAAACTGTAAAGTCTAAAGTAGTGGAGTAGAGACTCAGTTCTAGAGTTTTGGCGCATGACAAGTCGGATTCTGAACAGATACATAACTTCCATCCTAACCATCATCAACGGTCCTAAAGTGATTACTTCAGTATGCAACAAAGCCAAACTCTTCGCAAGAACTTCTTATTAAACATCACCTTTAGTGATAATGGCCGCCTTGACTGACAGTACTCTGAGCAACATCCATACATCTGTCCAGTATGTCAGCAATCTTATCAAGAACCTTGATCCCAGCAAATCAATTGGTCCTGACACCATCTCAATTATCATGCTCAAAAATCTACAACTGGAACTAACTCCAATATTAATAAAGTTGTTCAATTGCTGCCTTAAGGAAATATGCTTCCCAACACCTTGCAAGACATCGACAGTCTGCCTAATATTTAAAAACACAGGAGATCGTTCTTTTGCATTTCAGTATAGACTGTCCATCATGCATAAATTGCTTGAGTCTGTTATAAATAAATCAACCACCTCAACAAAAACAAACTATTCAGTGACATGCAATAGGGTTGCCGTCCTGAGAGATTAATTGCCCATGTGCTGACGGTAATATCATACAGGATTTGTGAATCTTTAAACGGAGGTTTTGTTTTTAGAGCAATAGTTCTTGACATATCTAAGGCATTTGAACAAAATTTTTACTTCATAGAATACTCGGAATTATCCTCTCAACCATCAAATGCTTTTTCTCTGAAAGGTCTACCCAAGTATTCGTTGATGGGCAGAAATCTTAAGTTCACAGTATTAATGCTCACTGGCGTGCTTCAGAGATTCATCCTGCACCCAACTCTCTTCCTGATCTGCAACAACGACTTCCAAATCACATTCTTTGTTCATTCGTCAACATCTATGCAATCGATACCATCTACGGCAGCTGATAAAGATTCGGATCTTGCAGATTCTCTCTCTCCTCCTATGTGGAGTGTGTAGTATATAAGATAAAAAGAAAATGGTTAGTTACCTTCAATACATCCAAAACCAAACCTCTCTCTTTTCATCACCAATGCTTAGATGCCCGCTTTGCTCCTGTAGTACTGAATGTCTCTCACCTTTATGAAGCACCTGGCTTCGACAAACTTCTGGAACTGACTTTTACCCCTGACTCATGACTTGAAATGGAAGACCTACATCAGTTCCGTTGTGAAAATCACTCCCGATGCAATCCTCTATCTGTACAAGAGTCAAATACGACCTAAGATGAAGTACTCTTGCCACATCTGGGGTGGGCCCCTCCAAAGCACTCTTTCCTGTCTTGATATGGTACAAAACCGTTTTCGAAATTAAGTGGGTCATGACCTTTTTGCCTCCTCTTTTTCACAGAAAAGTTGCAAGTCTGCCAAAAGGTTGACAACAAATACTCACCTAGCTAAAACAACCACCAACAACTTTCTTAACTCCCTATCTGTACCCAAAACAAAACGAAAATTCCATGAGCAGAGTTTCTTTCATAGTGCTGTTCGTTTGTGGAATGCAATACTGTTTGCTTCCCACTGACTATAGCATGGTTGTCTTCAAGTTTAATGCAAATAAATTTCTGTTGTCCATTTAGATAATCTAGTCCTACCCAAGCTCCAGTCTGTATGATCTGGTCTCACAATCTACCCAACACTTAACCCTTATTCTTGAACTTCTCATATAGATTCGCATCTAAACCGCTTTATTTTCATTTTTATTATATGTTATTGCTAGTATCAGTTAGGGAGTTACTTTCCTTAAATGATTTTCAAATTATCTTCCTTGAATAAAAACTTCCATTATGAAGAACAAACACATTCGTGGAATTGAAATTGAGGCTTGCATTCCATCCAGCTTTGGTTTGTAACTAGTCGGACATGTTTCAGCTTAGGTACATATTTTGCATAGGCTTTCGGTTGCAGTGTATATGAGACTCTCAAACCACTTTTCTACTTGTAGTAGCATTCTTTATCAAAATAAGTTTCAAGATAATATAAAGTCAATTGTATTTAAAATTTAAACACGTAAACAAGTGAGAATATTCTTAATATGTGGCTTGCTATGCGCCTATTAAATTTGCTCGTTTAACGTTAGCTATATTAAACTGGGTTCTAACAGAACGACCGACCAAGAAACATATAACAGCGGTAAGTCGCATCGAATATTCCTGGCATTAAACCAAGCCCAGATTTAATAAGGCCGTAGGGATGGCAATAAAGCTTATAAGCATAAAAAGGTGTAAGGTATATAGACAAAGACATTTGTGAAATTACATATTTGGTTGATAGGAACTAATATTTTTGTCAGTGAAAACAGAGTTAGTGTGCGACTTGGACGGTGATAAAATAATAAAGTTAAACCGTTCTCAAACATATAACCTCGTATGCAGACTTATCCACTAACGCATATAAATAATTTATATATGATAAATTGATACGTGAAACATAACAAGCCATAAATATGAAACAATTTGCAGATTCGAGTTATCAAAATAGGCCACTTTCTATAGATCTTCTATAAATATAACATTTCTCTGCATTTAAGTAATTATCGAATATATATATATTTCTATATATATTTATATATATTTATATATATATATACATGTTGTGAGTTTAGAGCGCTAGTGCGCATGCGCACCAGATGTTTACAAATAGAACGAAATTGGCGCCTTTTCCCAGCTTAGTCGTTCGTTACCGACCATGTTGTTGTACCTGCTGAATTTTATGTTGAATAAAACCTTTCTAATATCTTAAAAGGTCTTTATTTTCATTACAATTTATTCAACATAAAATTAAAAATTAACAGCAACAATGGATGCTATACTGAGACCTGGTAAATTCGAAGGATCGTCAGATACAACCGCTGACGAATGGAATCATTGGTATCGTACCCTCATCAACTGCATCGACTCTCTCACAATCGCTCATCCTCAAAATCCTCCGAATAAGTTAAGTATTCTGATTAATTTCATCTCACCGAAGATCTATTCTCTTATATCTCACTGTTCAACATTCGAGAGGGCTATTAACATCCTTCAAGCAACCTATGTAAAACCGGTAAATTCTGTGTTTGCTCGTCACCTTCTCGCCACTAGGAAACAAAATCAAGGTGAATCTATTGATCAGTTTCTCCTAAAACTAAAGAATCTTTCTAAGGATTGTAAATTTTAAAGATGTTACTGCCTCTCAACATGCGGAGCTAGCGATACGTGACGCATTTATCACAGGTCTCACTTCCTCAACTATTAGGCAGAGATTACTTCAAAGTTTTGAAATTAACCTAGATCATGCCGTAGCAACTGCACGAAGTCTAGAAATGGCCCAGCATAATGCAGCAGCTTATGACACATCAATTGTAGCAAAGGCATCTATTCATGCAGATGAATCTGAAAATAACTCTAGTCTGGAACTAACTAATGAATGTGCTGCTGTTTCCAGAAATAATCAGGCGACTCACTTCGCCAGATGCCAATTCTGTGGACGAGAAAATCATTCTCGAAATATTTGCCCAGCTCAGAATGCTGACTGCCTTAAATGCGGAAAGAGGGGCCACTTCTCTAAAGTCTGCCGATCTAAAATAAAACAAACAACTTATAATACCAGGACTAGTTCTGCATATATTGCCCTCACTGCGTCATCCAAATGCACTCCATGCACACAATATTCTGTAGTAAATGCAACAATTAATAGTACCTGTTTGAAAGCTATGGTAGACAGTGGAAGCACTCATAACTTTATACGAATGAACATCGTAAGATCACTCGGCCTTAGTATATTACCTTCTAATGATACGGTAAGCATGGCTTCCTCGAATCTCACGAGCAAAACCTTAGGACACTGTGTTGCGTCCATCGCTGTTAATGGACAAATTTACACTAATATGCGTCTATCTATTCTTCCTAACTTGTGTGCTCCAATTATACTAGGACAAGAGTTCATGCAATTGCATAACCGGGTGGAATTCCGTTATAACGGAAAGATACCATCTTTACAGATTTGTAACGTCACTCAGATGAAAATCGAGCCACCGTCTCTTTTTGCTAATTTAGCAAAGAATTGTAAACCCATCGCAACAAAAAGCAGAAACTACTCAGCATCGGACTGCGAATTTATCCGGAATGAGATACAAAAATTATTAAAAGAAGGTATCATAATCAAATCGAATTCCCCATGGAGAGCCCAAGTACTAGTAACTAGAAATGAAAGACATAAGCGTCGCATGGTCGTTGACTATTCTGCAACTATAAATCGGTTTACACTTTTGGATGCTTTTCCGCTTCCCAAAATTTCGGATATCATACGCCAACTATCACAGTACAAAATTTTCAATAAATTGGACCTGAAGTCTGCATATTATCAATGCCCTATACGTAGAGACGAGAGAATTTACACAGCATTTGAAGCAGACGGAGGACTATACGAGTTTTCTAGGTTACCTTTTGGGCTAACGAACTCAGTAGCTGTGTTTCAACGTATTATGCATAATCTGATTCAAGAACATGAACTCCAAGGTACATTTGCCTACATTGATGACATTGTTATCGGAGGAAAAACTAATAAAGAATTAAACGAAAATATGGAAGCTTTTAGAAAGGTTATCAACCGTCTTAACTTGCAACTAAACCCTGTAAAATGTGAATATGGTATAACCAAACTAAAGTTTCTAGGGCACTTATTGGAAAATGGAACAATCAGTCCTGATCCAGACAGACTTACACCACTAAAAGAATTACCGATTCCGAACTGCAGTAAGTCACTCAGGCGGGCTCTAGGTCTCTTCTCATACTATTCACCATGGATAGAGAATTTCTCAGATCGGATTTCACCTTTATTAAACATTACGTCCTTTCCTATCACTGAGAAACTCAAAAATCAATTTCAAGCCATGAAAGATGAAATTTGCAAGGCTTCGGTTGCAGCCATTGAGGATGAAGTTCCTTTTACGATAGAAACTGATGCATCTGCGACAGCATTAGCAGCCTGCCTTTCCCAGAATGGACGTCCAGTAGCATATTTTTCCAGAATCCTAACGCAGTCAGAGCGTCGACATTCAGCAGTGGAACGTGAATCGGCAGCCATGGTAGAATCTGTGCGTAAATGGCGTGACCTCTTACTCGGTCGACACTTTACCATTATTACTGACTAACAGGCTGCATCATTTATGTTCAACACACAGACACCAAATCGTATTAAAAACGATAAGCTGCTTCGGTGGAGACTTGAACTTTCAAACTATTCTTATGAGATAGTATATAGACCAGGTTCTCTTAATAATTCTGCAGATACCCTTTCTCGATCATGCTCTGCTTCGCGCTCATTATCACTAAAGGACCTGCACGCAGCACTTTGTCATCCTGGAGTAGCGAGACTCTATCACTTTGTGAGGCAGAAGAATCTACCATTCTCCATGGAAGATGCTAAGCGCACCTGCGCTGAATGTCAAATATGTGCTGAACTAAAACCAAGGTTCTTCAAACCTCCATCAGGTCGATTAATCCATTCCCGATCCCCCTTTGAACGTCTTTCAATAGATTTCATGGGACCGAAACCATCTACGAATAATCTCAAATACCTACTCGTGATTGTAGATGAATATTCACGCTATCCTTTTGTCTATCCATGTCAGGACATATCAACAAAAACTGTTATAAATTGTCTCCAGAATTTATTTACCTTTTTTGGCTGCCCAGATTCCATCCATAGTGATCGAGGAAGTCAATTTATTTCATGTGAACTAAAAGAGTTTCTCTGGCAACATGGAGTTGTGATTACCCACTCAACTCCATACCATCCAATCGGCAATGGACAATGCGAGAGAGTAAATGGCACAATCTGGAAAACGATCAAATTTGCACTCAAAACCAGGCAATTGGACGAACGTCACTGGCAAGAAGTATTCGACATAGCTTTGCACTCTATTCGATCGCTACTTTGTACAGCAACTAACTCAACCCCACACGAGAGAATGTTTAACTTTTCCAGAAGGTCGGGCACCGGATATACCTTACCCGAGTGGCTGCAAGGAGGACCGGCCCTCCTTAGGAAGTTTGTCCGCCAACACAAGTCAGATCCCCTAGTGGAACCAGTAGATATAATATATTCAACTCCCAACTTTGCCAGAATTCGTTTCCCTGACGACCGTCAGTCAACAGTCTCAACAGAAAACCTAGCCCTCACTCCTGTCACTGACCCCTCCTCTACAAACTTGGAATCTCCTGTCTCCCCTGATCATGGTACATCACCAGATTCTACTACTCCATCAAACATCCGCGAACCAGAGTTGATTGATCAACGGGAGACCCCAAAGAATAATACCTCACCAAATGGAGAGTCTTTCTCTTCAGTCGACAAAACAAAGTGTTTAGAAATAGAAGAGCAGCAGCAACAGTCTGACTCGAAGAAGGGCGTTTTCAAATTTCTTCCAGAAGCTACAAAAAGGGGAAGGAAGATCACCTGCAACCCGAAATATAAATAAAATGTGGTGGAGAGTGTTGTGAGTTTAGTTTAGTGCGCTAGTGCGCATGCGCACCAGATGTTTACAAATAGAACGAAATTGGCGCCTTTTCCCAGCTTAGTCGTTCGCTACCGACCATGTTGTTGTACCTGCTGAATTTTATGTTGAATAAAACCTTTCTAATATCTTAAAAGGTCTTTATTTTTCAATATATATATATATATATATATATATATATATATATATATATATATATATATATATATATATATATATATTTATATATATTTATATATATTCCTGAATTCTTATACTAATTGATGCTGGCCAAAATGGAGGCAAAGATGACTTTGTGACTGGGTTCGAATCCCTCGATCAGCAGTAATTATCATTTCCTGCACTGACGTTTGCGACAGCATGAAACATCATTGTCTGTAGCTATGAAAAATAATTATTGATATCTGTTATTATATATATTTATTTATGGTCTAAAATATCAAAAAGTAAAACTATTGAATTTAACAAGGTTGTTGGTATCGCTCAAATAAAAAGATTCATCGGCCATAAATATTCATTCGATAATTCGAACTATAAAAGAAAATGTCACTGATTAAACAAAATTTAATACCAACTTTGGAGTGGAATTTCCTGAAAAAAGGCAAAACCTGTTCCTCCTTTAACTCATCTTGTTATTTATGCTTTGCTGAGAAATCATATATAACGAGATTTAAAGATAGGGTTAAGTTGCTCAATAAAAAACAAGAAACCTCCTAAAATTGTAGGCATTATTAAAATATTACGTTCTCAGCAGTCTAAATATTATCTTGTAAACTAAAAGTAATTGTGATAAGCTTATAACGCAATCATGGTTTTAGTATTAATGCTTTTACTTTATCAGTTATAAACTTCAATTTATTTCCGCTCTGAATAATACTCTACCATCTTTACCCTTTTCATTTCTTTCCACAAATTTAACTGCTTTATCTTCATGGTATCGATATATATATATATATATATATATATGTATATATATATATATATATATATATATATATATATATATATACACACACACACACACACACACACACACACACGGGTGCATGATTCGAATCTTTGAATTTTCTATTAATAATTTTCCTTCACTTGCATATAATTGTATTTTACAAAATGTAGACGTTGATTAACACTTATAATTTACCAATGCTTTAAAAAGATGTGGATAAACCTACGCAATCGTTCATTAAGAAATTATAGATTTTGCTCTGTATAATATTATTAGAATAATTAACTAATACTTGTATAGTAAAATTATAATAATATCCACCCCTAGCTTTAATGTACATTATCATAATCTAGCAATTTTTATAATCAATCTTATGATTAAACAAACAAACCAGGTAACTTTTAGTTAATTGTTGACATTTTCTCATTGAATACCGTAATATAAATTGTTGACATTCTACTAATTTGGTTATTTCATAACATAATCTACTAATTTATTTATTTCATGATGTTGTAATCTACTAATTTGGCTATTGCCAATAATATAATCTCTTTCTCTCTCTCTCTCTCTCTCTCTCTCTCTCTATATATATATATATATATATATATATATATATATATATATATATATATATATATATATATATGTACCTATTACATGTGAAAGAGTGTAAGACTTCCCTATTCTATCATATATATATATATATATATATATATATATATATATATATAATGAACCTTACGCTAGACGCTGAATCTTCCCCATGCTACCTAGCACCTTCTCTACTCTTCTGATGAGAAGAATTAGGCTTCGAAATGTCCTAGCATAAAGGGTCCCTTCTATCCTCCAAATTTTGCCTGTATTCCATTGTTCAACAAATGATCCATTCTATATCTACCAATATATAGTTTTGTGTCCTCATTTCATACTCTTGTTGTCCTATTATATATATATATATATATATATATATATATATATATATATATATAAATGTAACCCTTGGTTCGTTCGTAATCAATAGTCTAAATAACTAAATAAATGATTGCTTCGACATTTTGGTATAATATGTTTATTGTACTCATGCGTGTTTCTATATATCTCTTTTTAATTATAACATTATACTTAATTTTTCTATAATAAATAGGTGGTTTTCTTTGTACCGATAGGCCATTTTTTTTTTATTTATGGACAATTATTTATCACCGCTTGCCTCACGTGACCAGTGTTTCCAATTTGGCGATTTTACCGCTAGATCTGGAGATTTAGTTTGTTATCTAGTGGGGAATTCTAGAAAATCTGGAGATATTTTGCACCCACACACCCGCAATTTTAGATTAAAAAATAAAGAAAAGCGCTTAAAAATACTTTAAACCATAAAATAAACTCATTCATGTAAGTAAAAAAAGTAGCATTTATTGCCTTTGGTAACAATTATTCATTGATTATTTGTTTTGTTTTTCACCTTTTTTTTTCGGCTAGCCATTCTTAAATCTCGCTATAAAATCGATTTTTCCAAGTACATTTTAGGGGGGCATTCCAACCACCGTAGTTTAGTTTAAAATACGATCTAAGCAGCCCCCCTTAGTCAAAAATTCTAAAAAGCAAGAAACAACAGCAAAAAAAAAACTTATACCAAACACAGTAGAATTTAATTATCTACCAAACTAAATACTTTTAACATGCTAAAACAAAGTTTTTTTTTGTTTTTTTTTATTTTTCTAATTTCCAAATATGTTGTTCAAAGTGGATTTTACACACTGAATAATAATAAAAAAATAATAAACAAATGTCCGCTTATCGCTTAAGGAGTAAGGCTTAAATGACTAGCTGTATCAGAATTTTTGTATGAATTTTTGACACCCCTAACACGAAACTGCGAATAAAATTTAAAAAAACGTAATTTCTCATTTAAAAGTGGGTTGTTTATTTTCTTTATGGATTATACTTCCAAAATAAACTATTAAAGTTGTATAAAAAGTAATAGAAATATTATTTTTTTATTTTTTAAAAAACAGTAATGAAATTAATTGAATTTTACGAGCTCAGTATGTTTAATTTTTAAACTTTAAAAATCTATCAAAATTTTTCTCTTGATTCAATTATTACGATATTTTCAGGGTCAATGTGAAATTTTATGCTCTTTCCAATAAACCAAATATAATATTTTAGACAAACTTTTTTTATTCAGGCCCCCCCCCATTTTCAAATGTCTATTAAAAAGTAAATAATTAATTTACTCACCAAAGTTTTATATATCACAAATTGAAGATAAAAGATCAATAAATAATATATTCAAATTTAAAACAAAAAAAAGTAGTGTTTTTTTTAGAAATTTACCTGTAAAGTCCCAAGTTTAAAACCTTTTTTTTTAAACACGTTATTTTTTATTTATTTTCTTTTGTTTTTAATGAAACCTTGGTCTAGGGCTTGAATTACATTTTTCGAGGAGTTATAAGCTTGGAAAACGGGGTGGAATTATTCAATATTTTTCATGAAATTTCTGACACACCTAACAAATGACTTATCTACCACTAACCCTAAGTTCGAGTTCCACTCCCAAATTTAGAGTTAGTGATAGTCATAGATTTTTTATACAATTTTCCAAGAGTGAAGTCCCCAATGATTAAACGACATGCAACCAGTTAATTGTTGGAAAGACAACTTTTAATAAAAGAAATGAAATAAAAATAACTTAAACACAGTTTCAACACGTATAAAAGATACTTGGATTTTACTGCATTTGGTATCAGGTATTTTTGTTATTGTTTACAATTTCTCGATTATTAATTATTTTACACAAATGATTGTGGTGTTCCTACTTACTTGCCCCCCCCTCCCAAATAAGTACAATCATGAATGACGGCTCTTAGCCCCCCAAGAGCCATAATTCATGATTTTACTTATTTTTACAAATTTTTAGACGTTTATTTTATTTAATTGTCAGCATGAACTAACTTTTTAAGATGCAGCATTGCAGCATATGCTAACACTTCAGCGAAGTTTACTGTATTTATTTTTTAGCAAACATTAATAACAGAAAGTTTTACACTTTATGTATTTTTGCATAAATTACTGATGGAAGCATGTTTTCTGTTTTTCTTACCATCTGTTGAAAAACAATTTGTACATTCTCTTGAAAAAAAACCCTAAACCTTTCTCTATTTTCAACTAACTATTTACAATGTTCATATAAAGCATTCGTCTGTTCTTTTTATAATAAAAATTCCGTTTTCAAAAAGAAACGTTTACTGCCAAATTTCTTTAAAAAGAAAAAAAAGTGCAAGTTTTCCCGAAAAAAAAAAAAAAAAAAAACTTTCACCTAACATTTTATGGTAAAAAATAAATTTTTTTTTTTTTGGGGGGGGGGGGACATTTATTGATAAAAAAAAATTACAAAAAATAATAAAAGTAAATAAACGAACAAAATGCAATTTTTCTTGAGGAATGTGTTCCATTTTAACAAACTGAGCCACAGCAACGCGTGGCCGGGTACGGCTAGTATATATATATATATTATTGTTGAGACGATTAATTGGAATCAGAATCGAGGAATCAGAAAAATCGGAACTTTTAGCAGTATTGAAATCGGTATCAGAATCGGAAAAACTTGTGTCTATTTTCCGATGCCAAAAACGATTCCTTAATTATCTTCTTTATTTGATTTTTTAAAATATTCTGCTGCTGCTAATAATGATGATAATAATAATAATAATAATAATAATAATAATAATAATAATAATAATAATAACAATAATAATAATAATAATTATAATTATAATAATAATAATAAATAGTTATTGATTTATATATATATATATACATATATATATATACCATTTAAGATATGTGCTCATTCGTTTTATATATATATATATATATATATATATATATATATATATATATATATATATATATATATATAAAACGAATGAGCATATATATACTAGCTGTACCCGGCCACGCGTTGCTTAAATGGTAGAAACACTCGAGGAAGACCAGTCTGTAATGGAATAAGGACAAAAATCGATGGTCAAATTCCATGCTGGCAAGACTGAGCTTATTTTCTTTTAATGACTACAAGAAAGCTTCCATGGCTAATGATATACAACCTGAAAGTACTTCTTTCAAACTAATAGTTTCTTCCCCATAACTGCTAGACTCTGGAATTCTCTTCTGGGATTTTGATTCCCTGACTCTACTGACATGCAGACGTTCAAGTGTAATCTTGCTGCTCAACTCCTTGCATAGAATCTCTACAAATTATTTCCCTGATAGTAGCCCCCTGATATCAAAGCGGCACTGTGGCTTGTGTGGGGTGAAAATGCAATAACACCTCCCCCCCCCATATATATATATATATATATATATACACATACATACAGGGTGACCCATAAAAAACGGGCCCCAGCTCTAATTAGGCCTCGTTTCTTACTGTTTTGTCCAAATGAAATGAAACTTTGGTCATAACTAGTTTATTATATTCAAAACATCACACCAAAACACTAGGGTCTTTGGCCTTTTTTTCTCCCTTCTACAGCATATGTTCTAGATGGCCTCTTTTGTTTGTTTTTCGGGTAACCCTATATAGGGGCAACAACTACTGGTGTACTATGTAGGGATCTGGGCAGCAAGATGTCGGTTCACGTTACACTTGAAATTCTGTACGTCAGTACTGTTGGGGAAGCAGGGACCTGGAATGGAATTCCAAAATCTAGCGGTTCTGGGGAAAAAACTATTGGAGTAGAAAGATCTTTTACATCTAGGGATCTCTACAGTGTGGGGGTGGGATTTAGCAGCCTGTCGGGTTTGTCGAGGGTGCTTACGTCGGAGGGGCACAAGTGATTGCAGTTCGTCAGAGCATTCACCACTAAAATACTTGTAGAACAGGCAGGAGGATGCAACATTTCGTCGATGGGACAGAGGCTGAAGCTTAGATGCAAGTTCAGGGCCTATCAGGTTTGTGACTCTCTTTTGAACCTTGTCAAGGAGCGAGAGACTAGTAGCAGATGCACCAGCCCAAATGTGACAGCAATACTCCATACATGGGCGAATGGTGGCCTTATAGAGGTACAGGATACTTTTGGGTGTTAGTAGTTGTCTAGCACGGTAGAGAGAGCCCACCTTTCTTGCAGCGGCCCTGGCAATGCCTTCAATGTAATTGTTCCAACTCATGTTTCCTGTGAACGTTAGGCTAAGGAGTTTGAAAGATGTACTCCTAGATAAAGAGTCGTTGGCCATTGCTATAGGTGGTAGAGAGGGTTTCTTGTAATTATTGAATGAAACTAGTTTAGTCTTGGCGGCATTGAACGTGACCAACCATTTTTGTCCCCATTCCACTACATATTGGAGGTTTTCCTCTAGTGTTTCTCCCATTTTTTTAGAAATGTGTTCATTCGTCTTCCTGTCATGCCTGCCATAGAGTGTAGTGTCATCAGTATATATACCCATCTCAGAGGCAATTTTGTCGAGGAGGTCATTTATGAATATCAGGAACAATAGAGGTCCAAGGATAGACCCCTGGGGCACTCCCGCATTTATATCATATTGTTTAGATGTATGACCGTCGAGGACAACCTGGATTTTTCTCTTATCTAAGAAGGATTTAATTATGTCAAGTATTCTACCAGTGATACCGCATGATGTAATTTTCCTGAGGAGACCCTCATGCCATACCCTGTCAAGAGCCTTAGATATATCTAGAGCTACCGCTCTTGAATACTGGTACAACAGAAGCAGTTTTCCAACAGCTCGGAAAGCAAGCTTCATTAAGGCATTTGTTGTAGAGTTTGGAGAGAACTGGAGCTACTTCGGTTGAGCATTTTTTTAATAGCACAGCTGGGATGAGATCGGATCCACATGCTTTTGAAGTGTGAAGATTTTTTATGATGGCATGCACCTGAGCAGGGGTGATTTTCAGATCGTCTAGTGTGGCATCTGTCTGCATAGGAAAGTCAGGTAGGGGGTGGTTGGAAGGGTCCAGTGTGGAGTTTGAGGCAAACCGACTGGCAAGCATGTTAGCCTTCTCGGTTGCTGAGGAGACAACCTTGTGATTATTGGTTAGTGGAGAAATTGTTGATTGCTCATTATTTACTACACTGTTGTAGATATTCCAGAAGTCTCGGGTTCCTAGTTTTTGTGCTTCGATGCGTTTTTTAGTGGTTTCCCTAAATTCTCTCTTAGCTGTCGCTATTTATTTCTTAATGTTATTTCTAGCTTCTATATACTTCAGTCTGTTTGAACTGGACTTATGTCGGTTAAATCTGCGGTATGCATGCTGCTTTTGAGCAATGGCAGTTGCGCAAGTCGAAGTAAACCATTGGGGAGAGTGGGGCTTACTATAAAATTTCCGCATGGGAACATGCGCTTCGATTGCAGTTTTGAACCAGTCAGTGGTCTCGTCTGCACACTGTTCAGCAGGGAGAGAAAAAATATTTCCCCATGGGGCATCTCTGATTAGTTCCCTGATGGCTTTCCAGTCAGCCTTTTTATAATATCTTGTTGTTTTGAGCACTGGCTCTTCAGTTTTGGCTCTGGAGTTTAGGGCGATTTCAATCATTATCACTGCATGATCAGCGTTCCCGAGTGGGCTGTGGGCCTTCGTTATGCAATCATTGGGAACTGTGGTCAAAAACAGATCTAGAAGTGATGCGTGTTGTTCTTCCTGGTCAGGGAAACGGGTTGGAAACGTAACAATTTGTGATAGGGAGTGAGATATAGTTTCACAAGATGAGGATAATAGTCCGCAATAAATAAAAATTAATAAGTAATACTCATCTCAATAATTAATTCCAATTAAAATAATATATATATATATTTGCATAGGCATCACCACTTATCAAGGCCCAGAGACCACTCGAGGATAAGGATTAAGAGTGTACAGTAGTCAATTGAACAATATAGTAATTGTTAGTAATAGAAATTAGGTAAATTTATAAACTAAGTGGAACAGCTCATCAAGAACTTGTTTACGTTAGACTTGAAGACAACCATATTGTAGTCAGCTGGAAAGCAGGAAAACGGAAGACAGTTCCACAGGCGTACAGTTCTAAGAAAGAAGCCTTTTTCATGGAATCTACGTTTGGGTTTAGGCACAGATAAAGTGTGGGGGGAATTATTGATAGTGTTTTCAACTAGAAGAGTGTTTCTTGTGAAATTTTGGCATAGATTGAAGCTCAGTCGAACACTTTCCATGAAAATAACGATAAAGCAGAGACAAACTCGCAACATCTCTTCTGTGAGATAGAGGTTGCAGAGAAGAGAAAAGGACATCTCCTACAAGGCTACGAAATCTATTTTGAACTCTATCAAGGCAGGGCAAGTCCTTTCTAGCTGCTCCTGCCCAAATGTGGCAACAGTACTCCATCCTTGGACTACCTGGCTCTTATATAGATAGAGAATTGCGTCAGCAGTAAGATATCTACTGGATCGATTGAAGGATCTTACAATTTTTCCAGCGGCCTTGGCAACAGATTTAATGTACGTGTTCCATTTCCGATCAGGAATAAAGGTCGTCCAGAAGCTTATCAAAACATGAGGCCTCCCCAAGACGAGAGTCATTCATTTCAATTGATGCCAGATGGGAATCAGAACGTTGATGATGTAAAGATAGAAGTTTGGTTTTAGATGCATTAAAAGTAACCAGCCACTCCTTTCCCCATTGTACCACTTGCTCAAGGTCAGAGGAGAGAGAATCGGAGAGAACTTGGTCGTTTACGATCTTAGATGTGCTACGATATATAGTAGTGTCATCAGCATAAATGTCTACAAATGATATAAGGATGTGATTTGGAAGATCATTAATGTAAATCAGGAAGAGAGTTGGGCCCAGGATGGAATATATATATATATATATATATATATATATATATATATATATATATATATACAGTATAACTCCTATAATTTGAACATCCGCTTCGTTCAAATTCGAGAATGCTGGTGATAAAAAAATGTGCTGCAGTTAACTTTAATTTTCTAAGAATTAAGAAATAGTAAATGACATTCATTGCTATATGATACTTCAAGTATATATTAAATTGAGCTTATGATATATTGCAAGTAAGAATTGTTAAATATTATTACCAGCAACAAAAACATTGAAAATAAATTAAATCTACTCTTACTTGTTAGGTATTTATTACCTAAGTTATCATCTACTGAAACCATACATTTATGTAAAATATAGTTTTTTTTATTTATTCATTGAATGAATCTCATTGCAGTTTCTATTTTCATCGATTGAGCTCTCGGGCGCTGCCATTGTATTCCGTAAGCGATCACGGAAATTTAAAATTTCTTGGTTCTGTAGCTTCTTTATGATTATATCTCTTCGGAGTGACATTGCTTGCAAAACATAGTTGTCACTAATAGTCAGGTTCCTAATGGCACAATTTTAACGTTTGTGGGAACTTTTTGGAGATTTGCAAATCTATACATTTTTGGAAAGGTTATTGTCTAAGGAATCAGAAAACCAATGTTTGCATTTGCCCAGATGCCTATATGGCGGCCATATTGGATTTACAAAATGGCCGCCGTAAAATGTACGTTTTGTAATATCTTGGCTTCTAAATACGCTGGAACACTGATTTTAACTGCTAAACCTACATTTTCATGGTCCAGGAAGCCACTGGTGGTAGTTATAAAATTTTCCCATATGTATATATGGCAGCCATATTCGAATTTTACAAAATGGCTGCCGTCAAATATATGTTTTGTAATACCGCGGCCTCTAAATAAGTTGGAACAATGATTTTAACTGCTAAACCTACATTTTCAGTGTCAAGGAAGTCAATGGTCCATGTTATCATTTTATCTTTTGTACCCCACCTCCCTTTTGAAATACATGATCCAACATATGAGTAAAAAACTTAACACCCTGGCAGTTAGTCAGAAAATTATTTTTATTGAAATGCCTTTTAACTGTAAACTTTGAATGTTTGTGCAACCATCTTAAACATAATTAGATGTTTGATCATAGTCTATGTATAATAATCATCATCAACATCATCATCAACATCACTTTCATACATCACAGCTTGGGAATCTTCATCGTTTTCGCACTGGCTGCTGCACCGACACATATCAGTACAAGCTAAGTCTTTAGACCTGCAGGAGCATCTGCCAGAAGAACAGTCAAATATACATTTGCATGTGATCATCTCAAGAATGGCCTTGGGGGCTGGGAGGACCTCTGTGGTCGTTGGTTTTAGGGTGCCATCCAAATCTTTGAAGTACCCATTTTCCAGGGGATCCTGTTGTGAAATCTGCAGAGCAATGGTTGCTTGTGCCCATACCCTTGCTTGGACATGGACTCTTAAAATATGCTGCTTTAGAGCTCCAGGTGTTGGAGGGAGCCTGTCACTTTCTGCCCTATGCTTGCAGAACAGATGCCATCGCAGTTCAGGGATTGTTTTTATGTTGATCCCTTTTGGCGAGTAAGCTGCACATACAAAGGATTCCAGTTTTGACAGCATTCCATCTGTCACTTCTGCTTCATCCATAAGCATTTGCAGAGCATTGACAACATCTGAGTCTGCTTTGAGGTAGATCTGTAGCCAGAACGAGAGAACCTCTCTGTGTTGTCGGTCCCAGTGAACGCATGGAAGGCTGGCAAAGCCTTTGCTGTTTCTTTACCTAGAGCTCGCCACAGTGGTTCAATTTGTATAACACAAGAGGACATAGAAATGGGCGTGTTTTTCAGCAATAGGTCATAGTTTGCTGTGACTAGCACTAAAACGTCCGTATCTGGAGAGAAAAATACTAACTGTGCATCAGGTGGGTTTCGCTGTGAAGCCAGCACAACCTGGTGGATAAGCAGCGTGTCTGCTTCCTCATGGTTATTTACTTCAAAGACCAGGTCTCTGTTGCTCTTAGTGTATCCAAAAGCAGATATGATGATCAGCTTGGATGATCCCTTGTTATACTCTAGAGTTTGGGCAGCAAGATAGTCAGTCAGATCAGCCTTCGTCTTGTCATGGGAGAGGAACCTCCTCATTGGGATGTGTTTGATGTTAGTGTCATCTCTGACTTGATACTGAACAGAAGCTTTTCCTTGTCTTCGTTTTTCTCTGGTTGCACTTTTCAGAGAATCTGCTCGGTATGTGTCAAAAACGAGGATGATTTCATCATAATCTCGTGTTAGTTGCATCAGTCTGTCATTGAAGCAGCTACTCAGATCCTTGAGTGTCACTAGAGTCGCTGGTTTCTTGCTCAACTTCTGCACAAGCACCATGCCATCCACCAGTGCTATCTTCCGACTTAGCTGATCAGTAGATGTGGGCTCTGTAAATCCTGTATACGTTGCATTTTGGTGGGTAGAATTTCCAGCTTGAGGTGACTGGTCTTCATGGGGCATGTCTTCTCTTGTCAGCTTCTCAAGTAGATGGATTAACTTGGACTTGTTGTAGCATGGCAGCATTGTTCCATCAGGGGCAAACAGTGCTCTTGGTGTCAGAGTGAATTCATGGTTTCCTATGGCCTCTTTCTGGTTGATGTCTCGGCTTGACCTGGCAAGTACCATCAGCTTTGCAAACAGGTCCTTGGTCTCCTTCAGATCCACAGTATTGTCTCTGAGTTTCACTGTAATCTTCTTGTTCCCAGAAAGGAACATCTTGTTGTTCTCTTTCTTCACAGGGGCCCAGAGGCTGACATCTCCATTGATCCGTTCTGACACGTAATCCTTATACAAGTTCTGTCCAGTGACATCAATATTCAAGATATGTGGTACATACTCATCTGGGATGTAGGCATTAGTGATCACATTGTACAGCTTTTCCACTTTAGTGGTAAAGGGGTTTCCATGGCTGAGCAAGGCTTCCTTGATCTTGTCGACTGTACCATGTGCCCTCTTGACTGCACTTGGTCCAAGCTCATGATGCTCTGTGATTCTGTCAGCTTCCATGCCAAACTGACTCTTGAACTCTTTTGACAGACGTGAAAGTTCTGGTGTGGCCAGAAAAAATCTCTTTCTGGCATTGGCATTGTTGGAGATGCCTATTATGCCAGAGCTAGTCTTCATCAGTTTGTTCAGGTGTTCACATGCATGGTCTGCCCCAATAAACACGAAGGGAATGACACTTTCCGTGACTGATATATTGCCTGCTCGTAATTCCTCCCATGTATGAGGGTGATTGCTTCTCAAGTCATGCATATCTGCAATGTATCTTGGCCAGAGTCGCTTATACTTGATGCGGTCCATGGCAAAGGACAGTTTGCTAAGTGCTTCTCCAGCTTGCAGATGGAGTTCCAGATCAGCATTTCGAGTTGCTGCTACAAAGAACAGAATTGCTTCCACCCAATCTAGGTACCTCATCATGGCCTTGAACATTGCATTCTGGGATTTCTGTTCCTTCCATTTTTTAAATGCTGTGATGACCTCAGCAGTGGTCAAGGCTTCCTGAAGGGTGCTGTTTGCTTGCTTCACGGATTCAGCCTTCGTGTCTTTATCCTCAGAGCAGGCAGCTTCTACTCCTTCTGCTGCCGTCAGGCACACATCTTTCAATTGTGGGTTGTCCTTGAAGAACACCTCCAGAGCCATTTCATAGAGTGCTATGTATGAGTAGATATGGGCATGGAGAGCTCGCTTGCAGTGTGTGCATTTCAGGATTTGCCTTGTCGTGGCAGGACCATGCACACCTGCTTCCACCCAGGCATCATCTATGCCTGAGTTCTCAATGGAGGCACCAAGCGCTCTGAGGGCAGCCATTATGACATGCAGTTCACCCAGTCTGGGAACAACCATTTGTTTCAAGTCAGGTCTGGCATCTAGGAGCTGCACCACCTTCTCATAAAGAGCCATGTCAAAGGTAATGACTGTGGGGTGATCTTCCCCAACTGCCAACTTTCTCAGCTTATTTGCTTGTACGATCACAGTTAGTAGAGTTGACCACTCGTGTGCCACCTCAGGGAGTAGTGGCAAGGCTCCAACCTGTGTCAAGGGAAGGCTTTCAGACAGCAGTGAGTTGTATCCTGCCCAGCCTGGAATCTTGCTGGAGGTTTCTCGAGGTTTCATTCTGGATAAAGCAGATGCAACAACCCATCCAAGCTGTATCAGCTGATAGGATTCTGAGATCCCCTGGCCAATGGCAAACTGTTCTGACCTCTTGGTAGCCTGTGATTTGGGCTTATTACAGTGAAGCATGTCTACATGATAGGGTGTGACTGATATACTCTTTGCATCACCTATGATCAAAGGTTCTGCAACAGGTTCTTTAGAAGGGTCAACTTTCTGGTACACTGCTGTGATGGTTCCGTGGGTGGTTCCCTTCCCATCAGGAGTATCCTCTGCAAAATCTGTGTTATCTACAGCGAAAAACACAAAGGTCCCCTTCTTCAGGAATGGTGGTACATAGAGGCCTTGGTATGCTCTGGTGTTTTCTACAACAGCATTTGCCAGAGCAGTTTCCATGAGAAGGACACGGCGATGTGAAATAGCGTAGCCATGAGCATTGAGAAGATTCAACAGCTTCTTGTTGCGTGTGTCATGGTGGACAGTCAGTGCCAGTCCCAGAACCTGAGAATTCCCTCGTGAACGAGGTGACTTAAATGCTGATTCATTGCTTGGCTTGTACCTTACCTGTTTACTGGATTTGAACCCATACATGATATTCTGGCTCACCGTCAGTGTTGCTCGGTCAACATCTTTAGTTCTCTTTACAGTTTCCAGCTTTTCAGCAGGCCCAACCATTATCCAATGGATTAAGGTGTATAATTCAGCTGGAACATCATTATTGTCACTAGATACCTGCATGACATTTCTTTCCTTGGGCTCTTTGAAGGTTACAATGCTTTTCCTTATCACCTGTGCTGCTTTGTAGATTGTCTTCATGCTGTTCTCCTCCTTACCAGTTGTCATTGAGGTATTAACCATGTCCTCTTCACATGCATCTGGGGAGTAGAGGACAGTTGGCTTCCTTATGTTTGGTCGAACAGACTTCAGGTGTGGCAAATAAGTAAGGATCCTTTCTTTCAGCCATTTTCTACTGAATACAGGTACATGACCTTCAAAAACTTCCGAACCAAGCATATTAACATAAGTCGTTTCAATATCATCCATCCCAAGGTATGCTTTGTTTTTTGTTTCTACATCAATAAGATTTATCAGCTCAAGCAGACTCGCCTTTTGTAGAAAGGGTTCTTCAGCAGTTTTTCTAGTGTTAGTATCTCGAAGAGCATGAAACACATTTTGTGTCCAGCAAGCTTTGTGGTATAGGGCATCAATTGCATGTGCATCACCTGGTGATATGCAGGTGTTCAGCCTAGTTTTCAGTGCAGGATTATGGGACCTTTCCACAGCATCTTTGAGAGTTTTACCTGCATTCTCAGTCCTGATCTGGTACAGTTGTTGGCCATTGTCCTGTTGGCAGAAGAAGCACTCTTTCTTATCCAGTGGACTTGTATGTGATCGTGTGAATGGCAATGCAGAACCAGATGTTGAGGTGTCTGGAACAGCCTCTTCTGTAATTCCTCTTTTCTGCCCAGGCTTTTTGGCAGTGTAGTGTCCTGTAGCTAAAGCGTGTGCGATGCGATCTCTTGCACATTGTATTTCAACTTTGTTAGTTGCACTCGAATGACATGAGCGATGCCAGACCGCCCTCTCTTCACACAATGTTTCTGGTGTGCAGTTCTGCAATCGCCTTTGGATTTGGATATAGTCCCCATCATGCAAACTAGCCCTCTCTAGAATTACTTGCAGTACGAGCCCATAGGACTCTAATCGAGGATGTTGCACCAAGACTTTCTTTTTATCATCAGACTGGCAGAGAATGCACTGCTTCCAGTTAATGGACTCCTTGGTTTAACATGCTTCCTCTCTACTTTGCGACTCATCACTCATGCCTCACCCACAAACAAAGAGAGAATTACAGTAATGTTAAAATAGCAATACAAAAACTACAAGTTCTCAAAGTATCAGAGGTAAATTAACAATTTGAATTAGTGATATAAAAGCAAGATTTTTTAGGAACAGCTGAAATATGAATTTATAAATGATACATATTTTTTATTACAAAGATATTGCAATAAAACAACACCACATCAGTTTGAACACAGTTATGCATCTAAAGGTTAATGTTAAAGATGTTGTTGCTTTATAACTACCACCATTGGATTCTATGACCCTGAAAATGTAGGTTTAGCAGTTAAAATCAGTGTGCCGACTTATTTAGAGGCGAAGATATTAAAAAAACGTATATTTTACAGCGGCCATTTTGTAAATTCCAATATGGCTGCCATATACACATCTGGGAAAATTTTATAACCACCGCCATTGGTTTCCCTGGCCCTGAAAATGTAGGTTTAGCAGTTAAAATCAGTTTTTCAGCTTATTTAGAAACCGCGATATTCAAAAACGTACATCTTATGGCGGCCATTTTGTAAATCCAATATGGCCGCCATATACGCATCTGGGCAAATGCAAACATTGGTTTTCTGATTCCTGAGACCAAAACCTTTCCAAAAATGTATAGATTTGCAAATCTCCAAAAAGTTCCCACAAAATTACATTATGAACCTGACTATACAGTAAGAACTTTTTTCTATAAATATTATAACCGTCTCCATAGACTTTTCTGCATCATCCCATAATATTGCTTGATCAGAGTGTTCTTGGTTATTTACATTAGGGTCAATCGAATGGGAGCTGTCGCTATTTTCATCACCATTACTGCATTCAGGATATTGATCAGTAGTTTCCTCATCTTGTTGCACCCACATTTCAACATCATTTGCATTAAATGATTTAAGAACAGCGTGGTTGGTCGGTAACCATTTGGTTTCAAGAATTTTTTCTAGACCAGATGTATTCTCTGATTCTTTCAGTTCAGAAGTCTTTGGCACTAGGCATAATTTACCCCATGCTTTTGTTAATGTGCTTGCTCAAACTTGATTCCATGCACTTGCGAGAGAAAATATGGCATCTTTAATAGTAAAATAGCGCTGAAAATCGCTTATAATCACGGTACTATTTATCATATTCATCATGAAATCATTTCTGTAGAAACATTTTAAGTTCCAAATAATCTTTTGATCCATAAGTTGGATGAGAGAAGTCACATTAGGTGGTAAGTAGCACACAAAAACATTCCCGCAAGATGACACTAGTTCTGACTCAGGATGATGTGCTCTACAATTGTCCAACAGAAGCAAGCACTTTGAATCAGGTTTACCTAATTCAAGAAAAAGCCTCTGGACAACTGGCACAAATTCTTGCAAAAACATTTTTTAAACAACTGTTGATTCATCCATCCATTTCGTGAAGAATAATAGGATACTGGTAAAGGCGAAATTCCTTTCAATGCTCGGGGACACTTTGATTTGCCGATGACAAGAAGCTTAAGTTTATGAGTTTCAGAAGCATTAGCGCATACCATCACTGTTAGTCTTTCTTTATTTTATTTGAATCCTTTTATTTTCTGCTCCTCGGATCCGGCTAATGTTTTTGTAAGTAAGCACTTTCAATTTACGCCACTTTCATCAGCCTTGTAAACATCCTCTGGTGTTAAACCATAATCGGCAATTATCGTCTTGAATTTGTCACAATAATTTGATGCTGCGTGTGTATCAGCAGACCGTTGTTCGCCTGACATTGTTAATTGTCTTATACCATGTCTATTCTCAAAGCTCCTAAGCCAGCCTTCACTGAATTTCATATCTTCTGCGATATTCAACTCTTCCTTAAGAGATTTTGCTTTAGCAATTAACATGGGTCCAGATATTGCTACACCTTCATTCCGTTTGGCTACAAACTAATCATGCAATATTCGATTGAATCCAACTTGCTTTGGTCTGCGAAGAGTCCTTCTTTTGACATGTCTTTTATTTGGAGGAAAGGAGCAGCCTTCAATATTTCCTCCTTTTTCTTTTTGATGTAAAACAGTGTACTTCATCCAATCTTATAATCTTTCAATATAACGCTATTTTCAACTCCAGCATCTAATTTTTCTATACTTTGACGTTTTTCGAGTAAAGTCAGTGTCACTTGTTTTCTTTTAGAGTTGCAAGCCATTGTGATGGGTTGTTTTACACTATTTTAAATATAGCAATCTGAAAAAAAATTACAGTTAGTGTAAATTATCAATAGCTAATCTACATTAATTACATAGTACCAATATCAACATTTCTACGCAAATATCTGACTAAACCATGTAAACAGTTTTACTGCAACTCCGCATCAAATATGCTAATACAATTTCAATGACGAGACAGTTCAAGTTTAGAGAAAGTCCAGGTTTAGAAGAAGTCCAAATGAGAGTAAGTCCAACTTTAGAGAAAGTTCAAATTAAAGGAGTTTTACTGTATATACATATTTTTGATAGTTGAGTCCCCCTAGTAGTAGTAGTAGTAGTAGTAGTAGTAGTAGTAAGAAAGATTTAACTTCATGTCATCTTTTTACGCAACAGAATAAAAAGGCATTTATTTCTGCAGACTTTGCTTGCGATTTACCGGAATCAACCTTTATTTCTTTTTTGTGCTATGCTTTATTTATTTAATTTTTTCTGTGATCCTTTTAACAGTTCTTGCAGATGTCAAAAATAGGGCATTTGTCTGCAAGGAACGAGGGTAGAGGAACAGGAACTAACTTTGAGAAATGCATTAACGCCGAGTGTTATCAGAGCTGGCCGTCCTTAAACGGATTATATAGTTCAAGGCTGAATGTTCCCCATCACTCTCTCTCTCTTTTATACGCACACACACATAAATAACACACACACACACACACACACACGCACACGCACACACACACACACACACACACACACACACATATATATATATATATATATATATATATATATATATATATATATATATATATATATATATATATATAAGAAACCTCTTTCAGTTTTCATTCATGGGTGCCTGCACCGGGGGAGGGTCTATTTAATTCCTAGGTGAAGGAAAAGTAGATAGATTCATACAATCCTCAATAAATATTAATGAAATGGATTCAGCTTGAACTCGAAGCCAGCACACTGAGCATACAGTTTATAACAACTAAACCATGCCACTTCCTTCTTTGTTGTATGAAAAACTAGCAAAATATGTAATAAAGGCAATTAATTAAGCTGTAGCTTTTATTCTTTAGTCATTACGTTTTGTACAGATTTGTGATTTTAATGAATTATTTGAAAGTAATCTTTTTGCTGTAAACAAATATACTTTTGCGAAGCTTAACTGGGGAGTGTCATTTAAATTTCAAAATATTCAAACAGAACCATCATTTGGACATTTGAAACATTATTTTAATCGATATCGTCAATTACTTTAATATTAATACAACAGCTACTAGATTATTATTATTATTATTATTATTATTATTATTATTATTATTATTATTAATAATAATAATAATAATAATAATAATAATAATAATAATAATCGTATAATTTGATTGCAGAAATCCGCCTCTGGACCAAAGTACACTAGGTTTGCTCCAACAGAGGCCATATACAAAGTTATTATGTCTAGACTATTAACCAGTATATTATGTAACTTTCGAACGCCATTTTACACACATTTATCCGCTATATTAAAATCTTACATTCCATCATTGGGGAAACATCATCACGATTGCAAAAATATACAATGGAAGTAGCTGTTATTTTTCCTTCTAAATAAAAAGTACTACTCCCGCTCAAAGTCACCACTCGGAGGTATTCTGCATTAAGGTCATATATGGGGTTTCATCCTAATTTTCTGGCTCATATACTTATACACATACCATAATATTTCCTTTCCCGATCCCCCAAAATAATGATTTCTCCCTCCTCACATTTCACAAAATCTCATTGATTTACAACTAAGTATTCGTTCATTCTGGAATGAACAACCTCTCATTCAAAAAAGAACGCTCCATAGATTAAAACAAGCATGGCTTCCCTGATTAGATTAGGTAATCATTTCAGATAAATTACCCCGATTACAAACATGTTAAGACATCGAAATATGTTCATAAGCCACGAATGCTTTCACTTACACATTAAATACACCGTACATGTAAGCTTTCATACAAATCTACGATAGCGTGATACATATTTTGTTTAACTACAGCGTACATAATGTCTTCCGACATAGGCTGATAGCCATTTTTTCTTCTTTTTTTTCCTAAAACCTAGATTAAACCTTATTATACACTTATTAAAAAATATTGCTACAGTCAAGATACGAATTCTGTGTGCTTTTGAAGACTTTAAACTGTGCTTTAGTTGATATTTTAAAATTAAACACATTCATTATTAAGCTTCACTTTTTGCGTAGACATTGTCTCGAAAACTAATATTCCAGAATGACGTTTTACAATGATTACATGTGCATTGTTTTATAATTACATTTCATAATCATTGACAAATCGTTGCTTTAGTTTTACAGTTGATATATTTCTGTTTACATTACGCGATTTAGCGGCGCCCACCGACCGAGTCTCTTTCAGTTACTAAATGATTCCAGTTTGTTTAAACCAGTCATTGCGAGAATTGTAAAGTCGTAAGTCCGTCGTAAAACAGTCACTTAAAAGGTTTCTTTTTTTTTTTTTGCACCTACTTTTACAATTAGCGTTGAACGTTCCGTCCTGACCTCTGCGGCTATTTTCTCTTATAACGGGTTACTGCTGCTAATTATATTGTTTTTAGAGCGCGGACTATTTTTTCTATATTTTTGTGACACGCAAATAGGTAAAAAAACAAAAATAAATTGTTTTTTTTATAGTTCACCATAATTTTAATTACACAAAAATAACTCACTAAACATAACAAATTGCTTGGGCCGATTTCCCCCCAAATTTATTTGCTTCCATGTATATAATCAATATTTATTTCATAAATTATATAATAATTCTGTTTCTGTTGTTTAACGCTTAACATTTAAAAAAGTTTACATTGTTTCAATCTCTAAATTGTTTTAGTTATATTGTTTATAATAAAATAAAAAATAATTATTTATTACAAGAAACCGTTCTGTTTATACGGTTTATTTTTCTGCTTACTTAAAACTGTCAATTTCTGAAAAACCGTGTACATTTTTACGTGTGACTACAGGAATTTAGTTCCCTTTAAGTGATAGAGGGTTCGAGAGTTTTTGCCACTTTAACTCCAGTCTTACCAACAAAAATGCCATGCCCTGAACAATACCCTGAACCATATCCTGAAAAATACTTTGAACCATACCCTGTCCGCCAGCTTAGTCCGCACGAGCAAACGACACTGCAACCACCAATTTTTGTTTTTCGTTCATAGTATTTGTGCATGGGATTCTTGACAGCGATTAGCAATGTTACATTTACATAAAATTTTGTGACAACCTCACCCCTACTCACAAAATGGCGGTCAATTCTGAAAGTCGTTCTTGTCTATTTCAAAAGCCGTTATTAACATGAGGTTGGAGGTTGGCCAACAACAAAAGCAGCAACAGCGGTACTTTATATTTTTACGCTACCACCGGGCAACGCCGGTTAACGGGCTCTACTAGTAATAATAATAATAATAATAATAATAATAATAATAATAATAATAATAATAATTTTGATGTAAAATAATCACTAGGCCGGAAAGCCAGACGACTTCCTCCTTCCCTTTTTAATCATTAGATAAGCAGCCAGCACTATCTTCTTCGGAACTCCCAAGGTTTAAAACCCTGAATGAAATTATCCAGGTAAATAACTCATATCTCTGTCAAAGTTTCTTTCTATCTCTCTTTTTTTTTTGAGTAAAAAATGTCAAAATAAAAATAAAGAATGCAGTTTACATTCTCGAAAAAAGATTTAATTAAATTTAACCTATCACAGACTTAGCACCTACACAATCCGACTTTTAAAAAGTTTATAATTACAAAAGATAATTCAACTATATAAGGATGGAAAAAAAGAAAAGAAAACCTTAACTAAAATTGTTAAATAGAAATAGATTAGCACTTGCATAAGCCGACTTCTCAAAAGTTTTCAATTATAAAAGAGACTTCAACAATATAAGGATAAAAAAAGAAAACCTTTGCTAAAAATAATTTTAAATAGAAAACGGGGATCCTCAGCTACCTACCATGTAGCTGTTTCAGGAATTTTATATATAGTATGTGTATCTAAAAAAACTTTTTGACTACCTATGTGCATACATGTTTTTGTAGTGCTAGTTTTCAGAGATACTACGTCGTCAGGCCGTAAATGTCCTTCTTAAGATCGATGGACAAAAATCAGAGGCCTGCAGTATTAATGCTGCAGTCCCTCAAGGGTCAATCCTGGGCCCAACTCTCTTCCTGATCTACATCAATGACCTCCCTAAACACATACTTAAATCATTCGTTGACATCTATGCTGATGACACGACCATCTACGGCAACACATCAAAGGTTGTAAATGACAAAGTTCTCTCTGATTCTCTCTCCTCTGATCTCGAGCCCGTGGTTCAATGGGGGAAGACGTGGCTGGTTACCTTTAATGCAGCTAAAACCAAACTCCTATCCTTACATCATCAACTCTCTGATCCCCTGGCATCAATTGGGATGGATGGCTCTCGTCTGGGAGAGGTCCCGTGTTTTGACAAGCTTCTGGGTTTGACCTTTACTCCTTATCTGAAATGGAACACGTACATCAAGTCTGTTGCCAAGGTCGCTGGAAAGATGGTGGGAATCTTCTACCGCTCCAGAAGATATCTCACTACTGATGCAATTCTCTATCTATATAAAAGCCAAGTACGTCCAAGGATGGAATACTGCTGCCATATCTGGGCAGGAGCTGCTAAAAACAGCCTATCCTGCCTTGACAGAGTACAAAATAGACTTCGTGGCTTAGTGGGGGATGCCCTTTTCTCTACCCTGCAACCTCTCTCCCACAGAAGAGACGTTGCGAGCCTATCCTTGTTTTATCGTTATTTCCATGGCAGGTGGTCGTCTGAACTCCAATCTCTGGTCCCCCCCTCGTCAATCTTTCATGAAAAACACCCGTCTAGCAGAATCCACTGTGAAAAATTTCCGCCACTCTTTATCTGTGCCTAAATCAAAATGTGGATTCCATGAACAAATCTTCTTTCTTAGAACTGCACGCCTGTGGAACTCTGTTCCGTCTGCCTGCTTCCCACCTGACTACAACTTGGATGTCTTCAAGTCCAACGTTAACAAATTCCTAAGGAACCGCTCCCTTAAGTAAACACTTCATCAAATCTCCACACTAACGTAATGTACTTGCAATAACCCTTATTCCTGAGTTGCTTCCGGGCCTTAATAAGTGGTGACCAGCGTGTAAAAAAAAAAAAAAGTTTTCCAGGTTTGTTCCTTTTATATGAGCACGTTTTTATCTAATTTTATTAAAGAAAAAAAGGATCCTCAATGAAATTAATGTAGATGAAGATGGTTAAAGCAAGAGAAGGATTATTTGCAGGTCGTTTTGTTCAAGATAATAAAAGTCTTATGCATTTCTATATCTTTTTATCTATTATGGTTTGGCACTTTTGATATTCATCCGTTAATGTCAGACACATTCTATCAACAGCAAAGATATTTAAAATAGTTATTTTATTCCGCATCGGTTAGCTTAGTATTTATCTATGATCTATATCAATGGTCAAGATCACGGTACGCACGCACGCACACACACACGCACACACACATATCTATATATAAATATATATAACGCACACACTAATACACGACAAACATTCAAATGAATAATTACACATATACATACATATACTCACAGCTGAAATCGGTTAGTTGGTTGGTTGTTTTGTTTTACAGCGTATCAATCCATTCACTGACTCGAATTTTATAAAAGTTGAACAAAAAATAAAGAACAAGTTTATATATTTAACAAATACATTAAGCAGATTTATATATCTAAGAAATTAATATACTTTATAAAATTTAATATATTTACCAAATTATACATTTTCAAGAGATTTTGTAAAGAATTTTAATTTGGCTGTTTAGGTTCTATAGCGTGGGTCACTAACAATCAAATTTAGCCTACACGCCCTGTGCATATATATATACACCCCGTGCCAGAATTATATGCAAATCGATATTTTTGTCCTAACTCTGATAGTTTTCAATGAAAATTTGTGAAACTTCGCACGTTATACAGCAACACTAACGCCCGCACAGATATAAAATTTAAAGCTGATCTGCGCAATAGCGAGCAAACGGCAGCCATTTTGGTGACTTGCAGTTTTTTCAGCATGCCAACTTAATATGCAAAATAATGCTAAAATATGGTGAAGTGATAAAAGATCATTGAAACATTGATAATTCTAGGAATTTTTAAATTGAGAACAATTACTGTGCAGATTAGCTTAAAATTTTAGATCTGCGCTTGTGTTAGTGTTGCCATATAACGTCCTAAATTGCACAAATTTTCATTGAAAACTATCGATTTGCATATAATTCTGCTTTTTTGTGGGGAGTGGGGGGTACTTATCTAGCCTAATGGACTTTCTTAGTATATTAACCTCAATACTACTGTATTTTTCCCATAGTTTTAAAATTGAAATAGATATATATGCCCCTTCTATATATATATATATATATATATATATATATATATATATATATATATATATATATATATATATATATATTATAAGGTAAAATTAAAAGCCAAGAACAATGCGAGATTTTTTTTTTATATAGAGTAAAATTAAATGCAAACAAAAGAAATAAAGTTCTTTTTTTTGTTGTTTGTTTTTTCTTTTTCACACAAATTTTAACTCTAAACAACAGTAATTTTTTTTTCTGTTGTATTCAATGGTGATATAAATCTCAATATATTTCAGACTTATTAGTCCATTTTCAAGAGAAGACAGCGGAAGAGTGTTCAAAATTGGAAAAGTAGCCGCCGAGTTTGCCACATTATAGTAGACAACACTTACTTTACTTTCCTACAAAACACGTTCAAACAAGTATCTGGACTACCCATGGGCTCCAGTCTATCCGGTATTCTTGCCATTGCTTATATGGACAAACTCGAAAGACACACCCTTAGTACCTGCTATTCTTATCTCCTTTTTACTAGATATATCGATGACATTTTAATTATCACATACTCCCGCGAAGAAGCTATTAACATTTTCCACAAATTCAATAACGCCGACCCAAACTTAAAATTTACTATAGAACACCCAGACTCTTCGGAATCCCTTTCTCTACTTGATTTTAAAATACAAATAAAAAAAAATGGTGCCATATGCACTGAATTCTACAGAAAACCCGCCAGCAAACGCCTCTTCGTACATTTCAAATCTGCGCTACCTCTCAAGGACAAACTAAACTACGCACATGCCGAAATCTCACGCATACAAGACAAATGCACTAACATCTCCGACAAACATACACACACTAACAATTTCCTACAGACCCTCTCACTAAACGGCTACCCTAATACGATCCTATCCTCACTTAAAAAGAAAAAACGCAACACCCGACCCTTCTCTAACAATTGTTTTCTAAAACTACCCTTCCTCAGTGACAAAATCTCATCTTCAATCCGAAAAGCCATCCGCAGCGAGGGGCTCAACATTCAACTCATCCACACTGGATCTACTTTAAGACAACAGCTCAACCGAAAACATCCATCGCATACACCTTCCCCTTGTTCACTCTCTAATTGCCCAATATCACACACAGGTTTATGCTTTAAGAACCACGTTGTTTACGACCTACAATGCGCTAAATGCAGTGCATCTTACATCGGAAGCACTACCAGATTGCTTCATCACCGCATTAAAGAGCACTTAAACACTACTGCTTCGTCGTTCTATAAACATATTCGCACTTGCATTAATTCAGAACCAGATTTTCACATCAACATTCTTGCTTCTTCAAGAAACGTAGGTCAACTTCGTATCCTCGAATCTTTAATTATTTCAAAAAATACTCCCACACTAAACAATAGACTGGAATTGAGCTCCGCTTTTATAATAAGTTTAAAACATAAGTAAAACAATAATTTAAAAAAAAACAAAAAAAAACCTTGCTTGAATAGTCATCTCCCTTGATTCACAAACGCAACAAGTATTTCAAACATCAACTGATTTATTTTAACGTTCTCCTAACGTCATTTTTTGTTCTATATTTCGCGGTATCACGTGGCAAACTCGGCGGCTACTTTTCCAATTTTGAACACTCTTCCGCTGTCTTCTCTTGAAAATGGACTAATAAGTCTGAAATATATTGAGATTTATATCACCATTGAATACAACAGAAAAAAAAATTACTGTTGTTTAGAGTTAAAATTTGTGTGAAAAAGAAAAAACAAACAACAAAAAAAAGAACTTTATTTCTTTTGTTTGCATTTAATTTTACTCTATATAAAAAAAAAAATCTCGCATTGTTCTTGGCTTTTAATTTTACCTTATAATTTTCTTCAACAATGCTTCAAGCAAACTACAACCTACTTATATATATATATATATATATATATATATGTATATATATATATATATATATATATATATATATATATATATATATATATGCCCCTTCTACGGTATAGCCAGTCCAGATATCTTCTGACATTAATGGTATATTAAATGTAAGTATATACGTGTGTGTCTGTATTATCCCGTTGTCTGGTGGTAATTTTCTTATATTTCTTTACACTCTATTTTCAATGTTGTTTTCAATGTATCAATTTCTTCTTGTGTTGCTAATAAAGTCTCTCTGCTTCTTATAACGCATTCTTCTTAATCTAACATGTGGATACGTTTTGCGTCTGATGCTGTGGAATTATTCAATTTGAACAGATTTTCTGCGTTTCCCATTTGAACTTCCACTAGCAGATTACCATGTTGAAGTTTTTTTTTTTTTTAACATTTTTTTGGATTTGGCCTAATTGATATAAACTTTTTCAATCAAAAAGGGAGATAATTTATCCAAAATAATTTTATCTGGTTATTCAATAATAATATTAAGGTTTAGGAACTCTAAGTCGGTTTCAGAATCTGAATCGGATTTTTTCAAAAAAGGAAGCCATGATTGATTTTCATTGGCCCTTTGCTCCACCACCCACACAGAGGTCAACTATGGTTGGGAATGAACCAAGAGTTTGACCCATTCGCCTTGGCTGAAATGGGGATACAATGCTAATATACTTGTGTCCATAAAAATCCGATCCTCTGCCAAATTCTAGGTTTTGTTTTGCTCAATAATCTAACAGGAGTCATCAGTTATTTCTCTTAACTCCAATGACCTTCAGTTCATATAATATAAAAGGTTAGAGAGTGTCCCATTAGAGCGGATAATACAGTTGGGAGAAAAATAACTATACATGAGCTAGGGCATATCGGGACCAGCCGATTGATCAGATCAGACCCCATCCGACCGCTCATCGGACAAAGTAAGAGCCAAAGTAGTGTGCTACAGGCCATTGACGACGCTGTTGCCAGATCAATGACTACTCAACCAGGATTCGGTCCTGACGGCTTTCGGGTTGCCACCCATGGCCAACAGGTTGCCTCATTGCAGAGGTGCAGTCGACGTATTCTACAGCCCAAGCCAACAGGGCGGACTGAAATCGGATGTACATATATATGTATATATACATTATATTTATATGAATTTATAAATGTACATAAATATGCATACATGTACACGCACACACACACACACGCATACACATAAACACATGTATATATATATATATATATATATATATATATATATATATATATATATATATATATATAAACATACACATATACTAGTGTTGAGACTATTAATTTGAACAGAATCGTAAATCGGAAAAATCGGAACTTGTGAGGGTATCAGTATCGGAAAAATTTGTTCCCACTTTTAGATGACAAAACCAATTCCTTTAATTATTTTTTTTATTTGATTTTGTTTAAAAACACATTTTCCACTGCTGGTTGTAATGATAAAATAATAAATATTTATGGATTTTAAATTACCACTAAAACTAACATTTATAGATCACCCCCACAAGTGTGTTTTCATGTTTGAGAAAATATCTGCACATTTAACATGTTTTTATAGTAATCGGAAAAAAATAACAACTTTATAGTTAATAATTTAGAGATTTATAAAGAATCAGAATCGGAATTAGTAATTCTATTGGAATCTAGAATTTAGTATTAAATTGGGAAAAATATTGGGATCTTCCCATCACTAATACATACACATACAGATACAGACATCCCCATATATATATATATATATATATATATATATGTATATATATATATATGGGGATATATATACGTTTAAAATGCGTTTAAAAATTTCAACTCTTTCAAGGTTTTTTTTGGGGGGGGTACTTATCTAGCCTAATGGACTTTCTTAGTATATTAACCTCAATACTACTGTATTTTTCCCATAGTTTTAACATTGAAATAGATTGTAAATAAAAGTATGATTTTTAAAAATTTGTATAATACAATAATTTAAAATCTATAATAAAATAATTAAAAAATACAGTTAAAATCCAATTTTACAAACTAAAATCAATTTTAGAATTTAATACATAAAGATTTAGCTTTTGTTTCTTTTCACTGACCCAGTTTGTAAGGAGTGCTTTTCTTCTATGTATAGAATTTATCAAAGATTCACTCCTCACATGTAAACATCTTATTTCTGGGTCATGAACTGCCCGTAGGATGTGGTACTTTTCCGCATTACAGAGTGAACATTGACTTAATTCCGGGGTGTATGCTGGTTTATGCTCGGAGCTCATAGGCGCATAGTATCTTCGTTTAAATGGGCCTTGTGTCATACGTATATATATTTTTTCCGGTATGCTTTTCGATTGGTCCGTTATTGTAGCCTCGTAAACAAGGGATTCAGCTTTATAGTTGCCCTCCAATGGGCACTTATTTTTGGTCCTGCAAGAGCAGCCTGCGTTTACTATCTTTCCTGGTTCCTTAGATATTACAGACTTGATCGGTGGTGCTGTTGAGTAACTTACTTTCACAGTATTCCTATTAAAGAGTTTGTGCAGTTTGTACTTTTCTGGGAAATGCGTATGTAGAAGTCTAAGAAAAAATGTCCTACTCTAATTTTTGTATTAAGTGAGAACGGAGGAAAGGACCAAATTATATTCCGTCTCCTTTTCTTTTTTTCTTTTCTTTTTGATCCTGATCCTGTTGGAATTTTAATATTTTCACTGAATTCACTTTTATGTAGTGCCTCATTATAATATGGCGCTGCTTGTTTGAACACTTCGGCGTTCGAAGAAATCTTGATATTCTTTTACTAATATTAGCTACCATATTTTTAAACACTGTGGGTGGTGGCATGAACCCTTATAAGTTTTTCATTTAGTTTATGAAAGGGTTTATGCATTTTTTTCTCGAGATCTAGAGTTGCATCTAAAAAATCCACTTTATTTAAATTTGTCTTTATAGCTATTTTAAAACCTAGTTCCTAAAAAAAATCAGCTAAATCTTTCCTAAGCCTGTCTGGTGTACATCCATTGTACGATAAGCAAAGTCCATTATTCCTATATAACCCTAAAAGGTGGCCTGGGAATTTGTTTTTTATGATGTCTAGTAGGAAAAGTTCAATTAGATCCCAGACAGACGCAGTCACACGTCCCATCGCGACATCAAATATATATATATATATATATATATATATATATATATATATATATATATACATAACTACATGCGCATTAACACTTACGTACATATACATCTTACCACCTTTCAACATATATAAACAATTTTTGTTCAAGGAATAAATTTGAGTATTTATTGTGTTATTCATAACAAGACTGTTCAATATTAATAATCTATGTGAAATAACCAGTGTTTGCATGTATCTACATACACAATTACTTGTGTAGACACATACTTATATGCGTATATACATATCCACATCTGCACACGTTCGAATTGCGATGGATAAATTGCATTCTGTTTCTTAATTTTTCTTCTTATTATTATTATTATTATATATAACGTATCTATATACAAATGCATTCTTAATCATACACAACTACATGTATATATATATATATATATATATATATATATATATATATATATACGCGCACACACACACGCATGCGCAAATGTACAGGCACATGCTATATATATTGTTTATATCTTTTATAACTATTAAATCTATTTTTCATTTTTTCGTATTTATTCGGTAAAACATAAATATTTTATTGTACACATCGACTCTTCTATTTATGTATTGCATATGTATAAATATAAAGCTACATATGTCAATAATCGTGTTACGTAATTCAATTAAATTCTTTATGTAGGTATATTTATTACAATCCTAATAGCTATATTATCTCACTTCATGAACAAGAATATTTACTGCATGAACACATTTACATCATGTAGCCTGCTGATCATCAATTCATTCATGCGTCCCAACCAGTATAGAAAGAAAAGCAATATAATGCAGAGATCCAGGCAGTAGAGATTACAATAGTAAATTGAGGCAGATTGTAATGTGATCGCCCATTAATCTTATAGTATCATCTTCTCTAACACCGTTGTGAAATGTTTGATTCTGCCTCTGTTGCTTCGAAGAATAGTGATGTAGACTAAACCCTAATAGTGATGTAGATTAAATAAACGACCTCCCTGAAAAAATTGTCTGTGAGAGCGGTATATATGCTGATGACACCACTCTCTATAACCGACACGACAGGAAAACAAATGAACACATATCTGGAGAAATGGCAAAAACACTAGAGAATTATCTCCGATCTGTAGTGGAATGGGGACAAAAATGGATGGTCACATTCAATGCTGCTAAGACTAAACTTGTTTCATTCAATAACTACAAGAAACCTTCTCTATTACCAATAGCAATGACCAAAGACTCTTTATCTGAAAGTACATCTTTTAAACTCCTCGGCCTAACGTTCACAGGAAACATGAGTTGGGAAAATTACATTGAAAGCATTGCCAGAAACGCTGCGAAAAAGGTAGGTTCTCTCTACTGTGCTAGAAAGCTACTAATGCCTGAAAGTATCCTGTGCCTCTATAAGGCCACCATTCGCCCATGTATGGGGTATTGTTGCCATATTTGGGCTGGTGCATTTGCTACCAGCCTCTCACTCCTAGACAGGGTTAAAAAGAGAGTCGCCAACCTGATATGTCCTGAACTGTCATCTAAGCTTCAGTCTCTATCCCATCGACTTAATGTAGCATCTCTTTGTCTGTTCTACAAGTATTTCAATGGTGAATGCTCTGATGAACTGCAAGCACTTGTGCCCTCTCGACGTAAGTACCCCCGACAAACCTGACAAGTAGAAAAATCCCACCCCTTCACAGTTGAGATCCCTAAATGTAAGAGAGCCTTCTACTCCAGTAGTTTCTTCCCTAGAACCACTGGACTTTGGAATTCCCTTCCGAGTTCCTGCTTCCCCAACTGTACTGACATGCAGAAGTTCAAGTGTAACGTGAACCGACATCTTGCTGCCCAACTCTCCACACAGTACCCCTGTAGCTCTACAATAAAGTGGCAATGTGCCTTGTTTGGGGTGAAATTGCAATAAAAAAAACAACAAAACACCCCTAATACCTTGATAGCGTAACTATTCTAGAAGAAAGAAAATCTACTAAAGACACCAGCAATTAAGTCAAATGAGTATCGATGGTTCGATGGAGAGGTATATCTAAGGATGTATTACATTTTGTTTTTATCTTAACTGAGATAACTGAGTGATCGGAAGATCCGAATGAAGACAGAGCAGAAGGTGAACACAGTTCTGGGGAAGTTGTAAGAAAAATGGTTTAAAAGGCTTGCATAGTGTCTGTCAGTGCTTGGCATATGGGTGGGTTTGTCTTAGTTTAAAGCAAGCGAGAAATCATGGTTGCACCTCCCATCATCATCTGTCATGTTTGAGCAGGCCAACCATTCAAGATTGTGAATATTGAAGTCTACATAGATGTGAATGTTAGTCGAGGGATGAGCAGGCAGAACGTGATAAATTTTCTGAGAGATACTCTCAATAACTCCGTTGTTATGGGGAGTTTGTTCGTTGTTATTGTCGATATAAACCGCTTAATACTTTATGAGAAATTCCCGTAAAAGGCTTATTATCAACTGTGGTTCACTCCAGAATGTGCTGCTGCCATTGCGCACAAAAGTCACTATTTCTATTGCTTTTAAAGAAATAAGCGTAATAAAACTAAAGCCACCTTTAGCACTGTTAGTAATCATTATAAAAGAGTAATCAAAAACGGGAGAGGTATGTATGCTCAGTACGTTTAGTTTAATGTAGCTGAGCAGTGGTTTGGTTATCACCAGTTTTGACGAATAATAAACAGGGTTCTGAACAAAGATCCCAACCATCATCAATGGATCTGAAGTAAGCTCGTCAACATCTGACAAAGAAAAACTCTTTGCCAAGAACTTTGCAGATAAGTCTACCCTTTTCGACAATGGCCGCCTCCGTATTTCCTCCTGTGACTTAAAACACGTTATGCAAGATACAAATATCTGTCTATGATGTTGCCAAGCTTATCAAAGACCTTGATTCTAGTAAAACAACTGGCCTCGGCGGCATTTCAATCATAATGCTAAAAAATCTTCAACCAGAACTAGCTCCCAGACTTACAAAGATGTTTAATTATTACTTTAAGGAGAAATGCTTTCCAACACCATGGAAAACTTTATCTGTCTACCTCGTATTTAAAATTCCGGTGATCGGTTATCTGCCTCTTAGTACAGACCAATCAGCTTCCTATGTGGCATTGAACTGCTGAAATCTAGAGAAGTGGTCAACCAGCTCAGTAGAAATACCCTACTCAGTGACATCCAATATGGTTTACATTTTGCTAAATCTACAGCTGATGTGCTAACTATAATATCACATCGGATCTCTTGACAGGAGCTTCGTTTCTAGAGCAATAGCTCTTGATATATCAAAGGCTTTTGATAGAGAATGAGGTAAAGACTTCACACAATATTCCATAGCTGGAAATGTCTTCTCAGTTATTAAATCATTTCTCTCTAGCCTTAGGATACAAGCTACGAGCTTCTGATTTCTGCACAGAAATCAGAAGCTCGTAGCTTGTATCCTTGTCCCAACTCTCTTCTTGATCATCATCAATGATCTCCCAAATCACATTCTTAGATCATTCGTAGATATTTATGAAGACGACACCACAATTTATAGCACACTTCAAAAGTCGACAATGACCAAAATCTTTCTGATTCTCTCTCTCTTACGATCTTGAGCATGTGGTGCAATAAAGAAAAAGGTGGCTGATTAACTTTAATGCATCTAAAACTAAGCTTCTCTCTTTTCATCATAATGGCTTTTCATCCTATCTGGCCTCAATTAAAATGAATGGCTCCTGTCTTGGGAAGCACCATGTTTTAACAAACTTCTAACACTGACCTGATATGAAATGGAACACATACATCAAATCTGTTGCCAAGATTGCTGGAAAAATGGTTGGATCCAGTAGGTATCTCATTGCCGATACAATTCGCTATCTGTATAAGAGCCAAGCACATCCAAAAAATGGAGTACTGCTGCTACATCTGGGCAGGAGCTACTTAGCATATCCTATCCTGCTTAACAGCGTTCAAACCCGGCTTTGAAACCTAGTAAGTGACCCCTTTTTTTTCTTCCCTGCAACCTCTTTCCTACATAAGTGACATTGTGAGCCTGTCTCTGCTCTATCGTTATTTTTATGGCAAATGCTCGTCTGAGCTTCAATCTATGGTTCCCTTTTGCTTAATTATCGCAAAAAATACACTTGACTAGCTACAGCCACTATAAACAATTTCATCCACTCTCTATATGTGCCTAAATCTAAATGCAGATTCCATGCATAAAGCAGCTTTTCTAGAACTGCTCGCCTGTAAAACACTGTTCCGCTGGCCTACTTACCAGCCAATTACAATATGGTAGCCTTCAAGTGCAATGTAGACAAGTTCTTGTTGTACCATCCCTTTAAATAATTCAAATTCTACCCAATCTACCATTAACATTAGATCAATTTACCCTTATCCTCGAGTGGCATTCGGGCCTTGATAAGTGGTGACTCCCTTGTAAAAAAAAATATCGACATTCAGTGTTTTTTCTATATAACGACAACTAAACAGTGTTGGGTTATTTAATGCCGAAGCAGAGTATAGTCAGTTTCCTTATGTCTCGGTTTTAACTTTTGTGGGAAGTTTTTGAAAATTTGCAAAACTATACATTTTTGGAAAGGAATCAGAAAATCAATGTTTGCATTTGCCCAGATGTGTATATGGCGGTCATATTGGAATTTACAAAATGGCGTCCGTAAAATGTATGTTTTGCAATATCTCAGCCTCTAAATAAGCTGGAACACTGATTTTAATTATTAAGCCTACATTTTCAGTGTCAAGGACGCCAATGGTGGTAGTTATAAAGCAAATATATTTTTAACATTAACCCTTAGATGCATAACTGGGTCCAAATTGCCCTGGTGTGGTTGTTTATTGCAATATCTTTGTAATAAAAAAAAATATATATCATTTATAAATTCATATTCCAGCCGTTCCTTAAAAAATATTGCTTTTATAAAATTGTTAATGATGCTTAATTGTCTGATACTTGAAGAAATTATAATTTTTGTATTGCTACAAACCTCCATACATGGATCCAAAATAACCAAACTGTAGCTGATATTTATTGCAGAAATTATTACAAAGATACACACATCCCATGTATGTACCACCATTCCTGAAGAAGAGGATCTTTGTGTTTTTCGCAGTAGATAACACAGATTTTGTAGAGAATAGTCCTGATGGGAAAGGAACCACCCACAGAACCATCACGGGAGTGTAACAGAAAGTTGATCCTTCTAAAGAACCTGTTGCAGAACCTCTGATCATAGATGATGCAAAGAGTCTATCAGTCACACCTTACCATGTAGATATGCTTCACTGTGACAAACCAAACCTACAGCCTACTAAGAGGTCAGAACAGTTTGCCATCAACCAAGGGATTTCAGGATCTGACACAGCTTGGATGGGTTGTTGCTTTATCCAGAATGAAACCCAGAGAAACTTCCAGCAAGATTCTAGGTTGGGCTGGACACAACTCACTGCTGTCTGAAAGTCTTCCCTTGACACAGGATGGAGTCTTGCCACTACTCCCAGAGGTGGCATACGAGTGGTCAACTCTGCTGGCTGTGATCATACAAGCAAATCAGCTGAGGAAGTTGACAGTTTGGGAAGATCACCCCATGGTCATTACCTTTGACAGGGCTCTATATGAGAAGGTGATGCAGCTCTTAGATGCCAGACCTAATTTGAAACAAATGGTTGTTCCCAGACTGGGTGAGCTGCATGTCATCATGGTTGCTCTCAGAGCGCTTGGTGCCTCCATGGAGAACTCATGCATAGATGATGCCTGGGTGGAAGAAGGTGTGTATGGTCCTGTCACGACAAGGCAAATCCTGAAATGCACACACTACAAGCGAGCTCTCCATGCTCATATCTACTCATACATAGCACTCTATGAAATGGCCCTGGAGGAGTTCTTCAAGGACAACCCACAACTGAAAGATGTGTGCCTGATGGAAACAGAAGGAAAAGAAGGTGCTCTGAGGGTAAAGACATGAAGATTGAAGCAAGCAAACAGCACCTTCCTGGAAGCCTTGACCACTGCTGAGGTCATCACAGCATTCCAAAAATGGAAGGAACAGAAATCCCAGAATGCGATGTTCAATGCCATGATGAGGTATCTAGATTGGGTTGAAAAAATTCTGTTCTTTGTAGCAAGAACTTGAAATACTGACCTGGAACTCCATCTGCAAGCTGGAGAAGCAGTGAGCAAGCTGTTCTTTGCCATGGACCACATCAAGTATAAGCGACTCTTGTCAAGATACATCATAGATATGCATGACTTGAGTACCAATCACCCTCAAACATGGGAGGAACTACGAGTAGGCAATATATCAGTCACGAAAAGTGTGATTCCCTTTGTGTCTGTTGGGGCAGACCATGCATGTGAACAGCTGAACAAGCTGATGAAGACCCTGGCATCATAAGCATCTCCAACAATGCCAATGCCAGAAAGAGATTTTTCCTGGTCACACCAGAACTTTCACATTGCATAACTTCGGTGATCTAATAGAACCTAGTTCAATGTGCTTATGCTCTATTTCTAACATTAGTAATAGATAAATGGGTAGAACAGAACCGATTGAACATAGTCAATTCCACATGCGGCCACCCTATCGAGCTAATCATGAAGATCCAGTACCATCATGGCATACCTGATAGAGAGAGTACATGTTTCACGTTATATATATATTTTTTTTACACAGGAATCACCACATTATCAAGGCCAAGAGGCCACTCAAGGATAAGGGTTAAAGAGTGTACAGTAGAAATTGGACAATATAGTAATCATTAGTAATGAAAATTCGGTAAATTTGATAACTTATATGGAACGGCTCATCAAGAACTTATTTATGTTAGACTTGAACACAACCATATTGTAGTCAGCCGGAAAGCAGGAAAACGGAAGACAATTCCACAGGCGTGCAGTTCTAAGAAAGAAGCTTTGTTCATGGAATCTACATTTAGGTTTAGGCACAGATAAAGAGTGGGGCGAATTATTGATAGTGTTTTCAGCTAGACGAGTGTTTCTTGTGAAAGTTTGGCGAGGGGGGACCATAGACTTAAGCTCAGTCGAACATTTTCCATGAAAATAACGATACATCAGATACAAACTCGCAACATTTCTTCTGTGAGAAAGAGGTTGCAGGGAAGAGAAAAGGACATCTCCTACGAGGCTACGAAGTCTATTTTGAACTCTATCAAGGCAGGAAAAGTCCTTTCTAGCAGATCCTGTCCAGATGTGGCAACAATATTCCATCCTTGCACGTACCTGGCTCTTATATAGATAGAGAATTGCATCAGTAGTGAGATATCTACTGGATCGATAGAAGGATCCCACCATTTTTCCAGCGGCCTTTGCAACAGATTTGATGTACGTGTTCCATTTAAGATCAGGAGTAAAGGTCAAGCCCAGAAGCTTGTCAAAACTTGAGGCCTCCTGAAGACGAGAGCCATTTATTTCAGTTGATGCCAGATGTGGATCAGAATGTTGATGATGTAAAGATAAAAGCTTGATTTTAGATGCATTAAAAGTAACCAGCCACTTCTTTCCCCATTGTACTACGTGCTCAAGATCAGAGGAGAGAGAATGGGAGAAAACTTGGTCGTTTACTGTCTTAGATGGTCTACCATAAATGTTAGTGTCGTCAGCAGAAATGTCTACAAATGATGTAAGGATGTGATTTGGAAAATCATTAATGTAGATCAGGGAAAGAGTTGGGCCCAGGATGGACCACTGAGGGATACCAGCATTAATACTGTGAGCTTCTGATTTTTGCCCCTCAACTACTACTCTTATGAACCTATCAGAAAGAAATGATTTAATAATTGAGAAGACATTTCCAGATATACCATAGCTAGAGATCTTATGAAGTAAACCTTTATGCCATACCCTATCAAAGGCCTCAGATATGTCAAGAGCAATTGCCCTAGAAAGGTAGCCTCCATCGAGAGATTTGCTAATCCTATGAGATATAACTGTAAGCACATCTGCTGTAGATCTAGCAGAACGGAAACCATATTGAGTGTCACTAAGAAGGTTATTTTTGTTGAGATGGTTGATTACTTCTGTATTTAACACAGATTCCAGCAACTTACTCATGACGCACAGAAGACTTATTGGCCTGTACTGAGAGGGGGATGAGCGATCACCTGAATTCTTAAATACAGGGCATACTGATGAGATTTTCTAGAGTGATGGGAAACTATTCTCCTTAAGACAATGTTTAAACAGTTTTGTAAGTATGGGCGCTAGTTCAGGTTGAAGTTTTTTGAGTACTATAATTGGAATACCGTCAGGGCCAGTTGCTTTACTGGAATCAAGGTTTTTGATTAGCTTGGCAACATCACGTACAGATATACGTATATCACATAGCGTGTTTTCTGATACAGGAGGAAATATTGGAGGTTGGCGGCCTTGGTCACAAAGGGTAGAATTAGCTGCAAAGTTCTTGGCAAAGAGTTTGGCTCTGTCTGATGCTGACGAAAGTACCTCAGGTCCATTGATGATAGTTGGGATAGAGCACACGCTTCTGTTCAGGATTCTGTTTGCTATTTGCCAAAACTGGTGGGAACCAAGCCGCTGCTCAGCTTTGGACTTAACGGATTGAACATACAACTCTCTTGCGTTCTTTATTACTTTCTTACAATAGTTGCTGGCAGTCCTGAAAGCGGCTTTAGTTTCCATACACCTATTACGTTGGAAGCAGTGGAAAAAGTGATTTCTGTGCGCATGACAGCAGCACATTCTGGAGAGAACCATGGTTGGCTGTTAGGTTTTTGCTGGAACTTTTTCGAGGGTATGAAACGGTCTATACCTACAATTAACCATTCGGTCAGGTCTGATACTATAGAGGACACATCCTATTTAAACATGGAACGCAGAAGTAGATCCGATATAAATGTACGGAAGCTATCCCAGTGTATCGATATACTGTACGATGGAGAGGTACGTCTGGGGACTTATAACATTTCATTTTTATCTTAATTGATACAACAGAGTGGTCGGAAGATCCAAGAGGAGACAGAAGAGAAACTGAACATAGTTCAGGGCAAGTTGTGAGAAAAAGGTCTAGTAGGCTCGCATACTGGCCGTCATTGTCGGGCACACGGGTGGGTTCATGAACAATCTGAGTGAGGTCATAGGCAATGGAGAAATCATGACAGAACCTACCCTCATCATCGGTCTTGTTTGAGTGGGTCAACCATTCGACGTTGTGAACATTGAAGTCTCCACATACGTGAATATATGTGAAGATTTTATATTTGGAGATAATTCGATAGTTCTATTCAGATCATCATCCTCACAATCCAGAGACTATTGTACATTAGTGTGTGCATGCGCGTGTGTGTGTGACTTTTGTTGTTGTTCCTCTATGATCGTTTATCATTTGCCTCTCGGTTTCTTTGCATCGTCGTTCTGGCTGTGTTTTCTCGGTGCCATTGTACACTCGTGATACGCAACTTCATTGTTTGCTGTAGCAAAATTTCTTCCAAAACCTCGAGGAACGATATAGAATCCTATTAAAAGACCGAGCAAATTTTGTTTTTTCTTTGTGCATCGGTTATTTATAGCCTTCGCCCTCGCCACCAATTCTACTCATTTTATCTCAAATTTGTTGATTTGGCTCTGTGTTCTTTTTTGCCGTTTTATCAATTGTTCTTTCTTGACAATTTCCTTATCATTTTCTAATCTCTCTATCTCTGTTTCCCTCTCTCCCTCATTCGCTCGCTTTTTTCTTATGATTTACTTTTTCCTTATGTATTTGCAATTTCTTTTTTACTTTATAGCTTCCTTTTCTCCTTTTCTTTTTATGTTCATCCTTAGATTTTTTCTTTCTTTTCTTAATTACGTTTACTTTTTCTCATATTATAGTTTCTGATGTATATCAACATCAACAATGCATAATGAATAAAAATGGACAAGACAAAATAACATTATAGATAGAGCGGCAGACGGTACGTCTCGTAGGGAAAGATCGTCTCCCGGTCTTTTTATTTACAAAAAGAACAGATTTTAAGACTGTCGCGCCCTCTAGCGGTAGTTCACTGAAGTGCAAGGGAGATAATCCGTAGTTCATTGAAGTGCAAGGGAGATAATCCTGTCCAATATATTACATCCCTTCAATCTTACTCTGGATCACGAACAGTCTTCAAATTTTTTTGGTGGTCTCCGAATACGCCCTGACTTGCGAGAGGGTGGTGATGCCGATTTTTCTACCACTGCTGGAGTCTCTGCAACCTCTTCCATATGCCTGCTCCCAGGTATTAAACTTTCCTCAGGACTGTCGGGTGTGCTGGAAACTTCAGGTGTGCCGAAACTCTCAAGATTCTTTGCAGCATTATCTGCTTGTATCTCAGGCGTAAGTTCCACTGCTACTGGTGATGAGAGTTTCACAAGCTGGTCCACATGCCTCCTTACTAGCCCTCTACCGGTTTCCACTTCAAAATTCACTGCTCCCAACTGTCTGGTAATGGTACCTTCAATCCATCGCTGAGTAGATCCATAGTTACGCACAAGCACAGGATCGGCTACTTTAAATTCACGGAGCGGCACCATTACCTTGCTCCCCCTTTCCATTTTATTTTTTACATCCATAGCCTTGTATGTGTCTGGCTTTGCCAAATGAAACGCTGTTCGTAACTGCTGTTTGAACATCAGCTCGGCAGGAGAAACCCCAGTTGATGAGTTTGGAGTTATCCTATAAGTGAATAAAAATCGGTTCACCTTGGTTTCAAGTGTTGCCTTGCCGTCTGTATTCATCCTTTTAAGCGCTTCCTTGAAGGTGCATACACTGCGTTCTGCTAGTCCATTCGAGGAAGGATGGTAAGGAGCTGTGAAAATGTGCCGAATTCCATTAGCATTCATGAATGCTTTGAATTCTTCACTTGTAAAACAGGGACCGTTGTCACTCACAATTAATACCGGTAGTCCATGAGTTGCGAAGATCCCTCTCAATTTTTCAATTGTGGTCATAGCAGAAGATGATTTTGTAATGCAAACTTCAGTCCACTTTGAATGAGCATCCACTACTATCAAAAACATGTGCCCCAAAAATGGACCCGCATAATCTAAGTGGAATCTCTCCCATGGTGAACTTGGATATTCCCAGCAATGAATGGGAGCCTTGCCGGGGTTGCTTTGATAATGTATGCAGGTTCCACAAGCTTTACCGGCTCTCTCAATATCTGCATCAAGATTTGGCCACCACACATAGCTGTGAGCAAGGGCCTTCATTCGCACGATCCCTATGTGTGTCTGATGTAATTGCTGCAACAGTTTTGTTCTGAGTATAGCCGGAATTACTACTCTACTCCCCCATAAAACGGTACCATCTTCACATGTCAACTCTGTCCGTTTGTTGAAGTAGGGCTTCATTGCCGTGTCTGGAATACACCTACTCCAGCCATTCAGGATGTATTCGTACACCCGACTCAAAGTAGGGTCTCTTCTTGTCTCCAATCTTACTGCCGCCACAGTCACTGGAGCATCAACCAAGTTCATCATGTGTATCCTGTTAGAATTAGGTGTGACATCTTGCTCCTGCACACTGATTGGAAGACGACTGAGGCAATCTGCATTTCCATTAAGGGACTCGGCACGATACTCCAACCTGTAATTATAGGCAGCCAGAAATATGGCCCAGCGTTGAACTCTGGCAGCAGCAAGAGAAGGGATCGGCTTGTTTTCAGCAAACAACCCCAATAACGGTTTGTGGTCTGTGAACAACGTAAAATTATTCCCATACAGATATTGGTGCAACTTTTTCACCGCAAAGACTAGGGCCAGCCCCTCCTTCTCAATGTGCGCATAATTCCGTTCTGCCTCAGACAGCGTTCGTGATACGTAGCATACTGGTTTCTCCCTTCCATCTTCCATTTTGTGAGCCATTACAGCTCCCAGTCCATAGGGAGAAGCATCTACTTGCACCAGAATCGGTCTAGATGGATCAAAATGAGTTAAAAGAGGTGCAGAACACAGCATTTTCTTTGTTTCTTCAAAAGCCCTGGTTTGTCCAGCACCCCATATCCAGGGAGCACCCTTCCTCATTAAGTTGTGAAGCGGTTCAAGTATAGTTGATAAGTTTGGCAAATGACTATGATAATAGTTAAGTGCCCCTAGGTAGGCTCTTAATTCTGTGATGTTTTGCGGTCGAGGTGCCTCTGTCATGGCGGCTACTTTGTCTGGAAGAGGCGCTATGCCTTCCTTACTAATTTTGAAACTCAGATATGTCACTTCAGGAAGGAGAAACTTGCACTTACTTCTCTTTAATTTTAATCCGGCCTTATCTAGAGCAGCAAATACACTGTATAAATTCTTCAGATGACTACTGTCATCACTACCTGAAACCAGGATGTCATCCACACGCACCTTGCAAAAAGGAATGTTCTTCAATCTTTTGTCCATCTCCCTTTGAAAAATCCCTGTAGCACTGTGTAACCCAAATTGTAGTCTGGTGGGCTGGTATAATCCTTGGTGAGTGTTTACTGTTAGCAGTTCCTGGGTTTCTGCATCCAATTCCAGCTGCTGATAGGCATGGCTCAAGTCGAGCTTGCTTAATTTTTGACCCCCTTTCAAAGTAGCAAATATATCTTCTGTCCGAGGAAGAGGGTAATAGTCACATGGTGATGCCCGGTTTACTGTTTGTTTGTAATCTCCACAGATCCGGATGCCTTCATTATTGTTTTTGGCAACCGGTACAATGGGGGCAGCCCACCTAGAGTATTCCACTCTTTTGTAAATTCCCTGGTTTTCCAGGCGATCTAGCTCCTTTTCCACATCCGCTTTTATGGCATAAGGTACTGGTCTTGCCCGACAAAATTTGGGACTCACCGTTTTATCAATGGGTATTTTGACCTTAAAATCCTTTAAACACCCCATTTCTTCACTGAACAGCGAATCAAATTCTTTTAAAAGCCTTTCCAACCTCGAAGGGGAATCTTCCTGGTATAAAGGAAACATGCTTCTCCAATCCAGCTTTACCTTATTCAACTAGTTGCGGCCAAGAAGTGTCGGTACATTACCTTTCACCACCAGCAAAGGTAGTCGATGCTTTAACCCTTCCTGGATTACTTCCACGTCTGTGGTCCCATGTGGTTTCACTAATTCACCAGTGTACGTTCTCAACTTGACATGGCTTTCCTTTAGATCACGAACTTGGCCAATTTTATTGAATTTTTCTAGGCTCATTACTGTGCATGCAGCTCCAGTGTCCACTTCCATGACCACTTTCTCTTGATTAATTAGCAGTTCCACTAATACTGGTGGTGTCCGAAGGTTAGCAACTGTGTGCAAGTCTAGCCTTTCCATATTTATTTCCATTTCTTCACAACAATTTTCCTCCACATTGTTCACCATCCTGCTTTCCTTACCTCGTTTTGCGAAGTTAGGAGGCCTGCTCTCTTCTTGCCTACACTTCCGACGAGTATGCCCTATTCGCCTGCATTTAAAACATTCCTTGTTTTTAAACTGGCACTTGTCCGCTTGGTGGCCAGTGCTTCCACAACGATAACACTCTCGTTTTAATGGTAACCTGTGTACGGACGTTTCACTTCCACTCGTCTGTGCTCCCAACATCAACTTGGAATATTTCCTTGCCGATTCCATAGACACTGCTATTTCAATGGCCTTGTGCAAAGTTAGCATTCTTTCGCCCAGCAAGCGCTCCTGTATCTTCTCATCTTTCACTCCCACAACCAAACGATCACGTATGTGTTCATTTACTTTTTCTTCAAAGTTGCAATGTTCCGACATTTTTCTCAGTGTGGCCACATATTCACTAATGGACTCACCTTCTTGTTTGTCTCTCGTGTTGAATAAGAAACGTTCATGTATCTCGTTGGGGGCCGGCCTGATGTGCCTCTCCATCAGAGAATACATAGTTCTTCAAATGTTTTCTGCTCTGGCCTGTTTTCGGCTAAACCCCTGAGAATAGCATAATTTTTTGCCCCAATAACCGACAAAAATATAGCACGTTTCTTACCTTCATTCAACACATCATTGGCAGTAAAAAAAACTTTACTCTCTCAATATAGTGCGACCATTCTTCTTCCGCACTATTCCATTCTCCAATGGTGCCTAATAAAGCCATTTTTATCCGCTACTCGGCAACTTTTCCTCGTTCGATTTGTTGTGGGTGTTCGCTTTTAATTTTAAATTGTCTTGTTACTCCTCCGCATTATTCGTTCTTCGTCGCCAATTGATGTATATCAACATCAACAATGCATAATGAATAAAAATGCACAAGACAAACTAACATTATAGATAGATCGGCAGACGGTACGTCTCGTAGGGAAAGATCGTTTCCCGGTCCTTTTATTTGCAAAAAGAACAGATTTTAAGACTGTCGCGCTCTCTAGCGGTAGTTCACTGAAGTGCAAGGGAGATAATCCGTAGTTCATTGAAGTGCAAGGGAGATAATCCTGTCCAATATATTACAGTTTCCATTCTTTAATTTTTTTTCTTTCGATTAAAAAAAACTTTATTATTGTTTGTTCTCTTTCTTTTTAGACTCTTAATCGATTTCTATTACTTTCTTTTAATTAAATTTTTCTTTTTATAAAAGTAGGAATAAAAGAAAAGTAGGAAAATAATTCCTTTTTTTAATTCCCATCTCATTTTTTTTCTTGTCTCTTTTATCTTCAAGTTTTTCTTTTACATTTTTGTCTTTCCTTGAATTTTACTTATTGTACTTGTGGTTGGTTGGAAAATAGAACAAAAATATGATTTTCACGTCATAATCGAACCAGATCTGTTCTGTTCTCAGGGCGTTTTCGTTACAAACGAAAGAGTTTCAGGTATTATACTTGTAAGCTATTCCTTCAACTAAAAACGAAACGTTGGTGAATATTTAAATAATTCTGGTTTTCCCTTCGTCATTATCCATCACGTTGGAATATGTTCCATAAATTATATATATATATATATATATATATATATATATATATATATATATATATATATATATATGTCAGCAGGGCGAGTGATGCCTTTGGAAAGTTAGACAAGTGTTTGTGGAGCTGTCATGGAATCTCGCTGCCAACAAAGATCAAGGTTTATGCCGCATGCGTTCTCTCTGCTCTTCTCTATGCCTGTGAGACATGGACAACATACAGGCAGCATTTGAGATGTCTCGAGCTGTTTCACCAGATGTGCCTGCAGCGAATCTTAGGTGTGGGCTGGCAAATGTATGTCAGTGATGGTCAGTGATGTTGAGGTTCTTGAACAGACCCAATGTCTAAGCATTGAGGCATTGAGGGAAAGTGCAAGAAGCAGTGGATGGGCACCAAATTGGTCTGGAGTTAGAGGTGTGCAGGAGATTATATCTGAGCAGAGCTGGGCTGACAAGACACCAGACTACTCATCAGCACAGTGGGCCACAAATCTTGTGTTGCCAGATCTAACCTGTGTCAACTGTGGTCGGATGTGCATATTTTTAACACGCTGGACATCATTTCTGGGTAGGAAGCATGGCTGTGGAAATCTTTTTACCCGAATACGATGTCCAGCATGTTAAAAATATACCATTTGTTGCAAAAATCTAATGGATAAACATCTGAAGAAGTTGGTGAGGACAGGTTATTTTTACGGAAACATAAATCGTAAAATTGCCAACTTATTAATGAAACGGTTGTAATGTAATCCAGGAAATAAACGAAGGTTATGAAAAAGACTCACGTGAGTCTTTGAATTTTCAACAAAATTTTGCACTATATATGCTCTGTCCCTATTAATTAGACACATTGAGCTTAACTCAAAATTAACGGTGAATGTTTTTAAAATAACAATCTAGACCCGTTAAACGAAAACGGTATACATTGAAAGTAATGACATTCAAAAACAAACTTAAAAAAATTATATATATATATATATATATATATATATATATATATATATATATATATATATATATGTATGTGTGTGTGTGTGTGTGTATATATATATGTGTGTATATATATATTTATATGTATATATATTTATATATATATATATATATATATATATATATATATATATATATATATATTGGCAGTTCTTCTGAGTTCTTTTTTTTTCCGATTTTGTTGGATAACTTTTCAATTCGCCGAGCGGTCTTTTTTATTTCGGCTGGCATGTTGTATATAATGGCGCTCAGTACTTGTTGTTCGGCCATATTCTTCTCAATCGCTTTCAATCGGTGTACCCAATTATCGTCAGGAACGATTGTTGTTGTCATTTTTCTTTATTGAGGGTTGGTGTATCTTTAGTTCCACATTTTTTATTGATTATAAAGGTGGGTGCGGGATGGGTAGTGGCGAATTATTTTTATTTTACATTTGGATTTTATTATTTTATATTTTATTTATGATTATATATGGTTAAGTGCCAGATTTAGTCATTCAGAACGGCTTTAAAGCTCCACCGCTCACTCATTTTTTGACCGAATTCCAAACAATTATATACAGTTATATCACCTTCTCAGCTATATTATGAATTTTATTTTCAATTTTCGTTCAGTAAAACAGAAGTTATGATGAATTTTCTGGTGTTCAAAATCGTAAAAATATGTAGGTGAGCGACGTTTTTTATAACTGGTTTCAAAATCAACCACGTCGCTTCAGCGACTACTCCTGGCGCGAAAATAGAAGTAACAAGTGAAACAGAGAATGCAAGCATAAAAGGGAAATAATTGGGGGATTTTATTGAAAGCAGACGAGTGCCGTACATTGTTATTACATATGTGTTTATGGAGGAAAAAAACTGAAATTCAACAAAGAACAGGTGAATTTATTGGAAGCCTGGAAAAATCATGGATTCCAATAGAAAAATGCGAGCGTGAAAAGTAATATGGTTAAGCTTAAACATGGAAAAGTAAAGGACTAGTTGTTAAAACTGGAAAAGAAAAAGACAAGGTATTCTAGTAAAAAATATAATAAATTTCTAACTTAAAATATTGCAGCATTAAGAATTTTTTTAAATTCAATTTATAACATTATATAATCAATTCTTGATGCTACAATATTTTATCGGAAAGTGAGCCCCCATCTTAAAATGTAAAATATTTATTTATTATTTTCATTTTCATTTTCAGATTATGTGCATATAATTGCTACAAACGCCTCAAAAAATAAGAAAAAACCTTACCGAAAAGGCGTTTCTCGAAGGTCTGCATAAATAAAACGTATTATGCTAAGCGTTAGAAAAATAGAAAGCTAAATAATCCATTAAATTATTTTATATTAGTTTGCATAAGAAATACGTTTAGACTGAAGCAATTTTAATTTTGTTTCAATCGAATGACCTTGTTCAAGGGAAAGGGAATTCCGTCGTAGTAAAGAAAAATGAGAATCAAAATCAACAGTAAGAAAATTAGAAAGATAACTCATCCCACCTGGCAAGAAATGCAAAACCCTTACAAATAAGCTTCCCAAAAGCCCCAGATCTCTTTGTTTTCAGCCAATGGAGGTCTGGTTAGTGTTTTCTCTCCTCTTTTTACCCTTATCGACTGTTTGGTAGGGTGTTAATTGATACTGACATAATTTAATTATGTATTTTTTTAATGAGAAAGGTAACTTACAACTTGTGGTCTCAGTTTTCTTGGATTAATGTGGCTTTCGTCTATTCTCATGTCCCACTTTTGTTGAGGTTTCTATATGGTCGGTTTATCTTTCTAACTCCTGTGGATTCGTCTCCTCATTCAAGGGTTTCCCTAAGATTTCAACCGTTTTCATTATTGCTATCCGTTGTATATCCTAAGCCTTCTGTTACATGATAAGAGCTGTCCCCTTTTAATGTAAGTATAAAAAAAGAGAGATTTAGTTAAAATGAAAATGAAATAGAATAGACGAAATTCAAACCTCGTAATTTAGGTTTAGAAATAGATTACGATAGAGAATTAGCAAATGGAATGTAAAACAAACCATTGTTAAGCTTAGAGATGAAATAGTTTTAAGAAAAGAATGTGCATTGTCAATTCTGTTATGAAAATTCAATTGAAAGAATGCAACTACAAGATAATTTAATAAACATGTTTTTAGCATATTGGAAATTTAGGTTACTGGGAATATAGGTTAAAATTCCTTTCGTAAACAAAGGAAAAAGTTTTGGACATGCATTTCCAGAACACGTGAAAGAAGACACATGTTTTAACATGTGTATGACGTCATGGAAAATGGGAAGTTCTCGATATAGTTAGAAAGTTTAGACTTAAGCGAGGAGAAAGTGAGGGACAGTCAGAGGGAGTTTGAGGACGACAGACGATAGTCTGCAGTTGGGATTCGAACGTTTAGAAGCGAGATGGTCACTTTTGAAACTTAGAATGTGAAGCTTTGAATTCTTGACTCAGAAAACCACGACCGGTCGGGAGAAGAAATAAACCCATCATGTGTTTTTTATTAAACGTCGTCTTTGTGTTGTAATTCTACCAAAAGGTAAAGCGAAAATTGTTATATATGTTTTATATATATCATGTGTCTTTACATACACGTCTCGACATCTCATATCTACAATGTGAACACTAAGACTGTCTGAACACTGTTTCCTCACTCTAAGAGCTTCTTTTACACTATGAACTTTTTATATATAACAATCTCTTACAACATCTCTCTCTATAAGACACAACAACAAACTCTTAATAAGACTCTCTAAGCATCACTTTTAATAAGACTTAACAACGAACAATAACGATATAACAACAAAAAGAATAATCATAATAATAACAACGAATAATATATATATAACACTTCCACCTCATTCCAATTTCACCCATTATTTTTTTTCGAAATTTATCGAGATTGTTCCTAGTGCTTTCTACGATTTTTGGTGTTATTTTGACTTTCTTTCTCCTCCATATAACTTCAAGCTGTCTTGCAAATTCCGTGTATTGGTTGCGGTTCTCCGACTCTTTGATATTCACCCTGTCTGGACGGCAGGATATAAATATTATTTTTGATATTCACCCTGTCCTGGACGGCAGGATATAAATATTATTATATAGAAAACTTATTATCTTCTTATCTAATTTTCATGCGTGTTTGTGATGTGTACAGAGAGGTACACAAATTATAGTGCCATGTTAAAAATTTCTCTAAATGCTCATGTTAACGAGCATCTCCCCCCTCTCTGGCTTTCTTACTCTTTCTATTTTCTCTCTGTGTGTCTCTATAAGAGAATAGAGAGGGAGAGAGAGAGAGAGAGAGGTGAGTAAACGTGGAGGTAGACACGTTTACCAGAACCAAAGGTCAGCTGACCAAATTACGTATGTGTGACGTGGTTGGCTAGATCTGGAGATTTGATTTGAACTTTGAAGAAGACGGACGTTTTCCGTGGTCTCCCCCCTCTTAACTTAAGAGGGGGGAGACGAACGCCGACGTGTGTGAAGAAGAACCACACAAGCAGATTTCACTTTACACCTGCTGCAGGACCTCTGGGGAAAGTGAAATAAAAACTATAAAATCATTTCATCGTCTTGGAGTGATAAATCTTCGTCAAACAGGTATCAAGTCTCCCTCCAGGATGAGAAATTGCCAGATGGTTCAACAGCGAGAAACAGAGGTAGGTTCAGAAATTACATGTCACACACACGATTCCCTTTATGATAATCAAACACACAACCATTTATATTAGAGACAATCACACGGAAAAACACTAGGCGAATTAGAAAAATAATTAAGAAAAAAAAAAGAAAGTTTTTTCTGACATAGCAGTAAACGGAAGGTATTCTGTCCAGCGTGAGCGGATCTAGTTGTAATCAACTTCAGAGAGCAAATGAAATGCCCTCTGACATGGCGTAAGGGGCAGAGGGGGTGCAATGGCTGACGTGGCCATTATGTTACGAATCGCTCAAGAGAAGATGAATGAAATATGTATGCAAGTACTTAGGAAAATAAAATGTTACCCTATTGTGAATTAAAGGTACCAAAAGTGTAAAAAAAACAAAAAAAAAACATGTTGGGTGAATTTAATTGGTATTATTAAATTAAATTATTTTGGAATAGATTTGGTTGGTTTAGTTATATTTTAGGGACGTTTAGCGCGTAGTTGCATTTTTTTCATGAGAATTACAAGGCGATTAGGCTGTAGAAAGCAGTTTTTTCTGTTGTTTTATTTTTTTTTATAAGCCACGGTATTGTCACAAATTAGAAAATTTGGCAGGGGAAATACTATTTTAGAGTAATGAGTACCCTGTTAAAACAATACTAGTGGTTCCAGTGAGTTGAAAGATGCCACGTAGGCCCAAGCAACGGCAATAAGTCTTGTCCAACAAAAGTCTGGCGTGCGAGGTCGCGATAATTCCTCAGGGTACGGAGCGACTGGACAGTCGGTACCAAGCCTAATCACGGGGAGATAGAAGAAAGGGAAAGATGCAGATTACGTAAGGGACAAGATAGAGCCTTATTATTTTTTTTATTTTTTTTAGAGGAATGTGTGAGGGATATCTGGGTTGGAATCTTGGGACTTGCTGGGAATGCGGAAAAATCACAAAGGGAAAGCTACTTAGTTAGAAATAGATGCGCAAGTAAGCTTTGGCGCATTAGTTAGGGAGTGATGATTCCGTATCTTGTCGGGTTCCAGGAATTCAAACAGGCTCCGAGTGAATCAGTGTGAAGGCGTATCTTGGCTTAGACCAACCAAGGGAGTTAGTAGAAGAGCTTTGTGAAGTCCCGAAGTAATAGATAGAATAGAAAAAAGCTCCAGTAATAGGACCACTCAGAGAAAGACGTCAGGGCATTACAGTAAAAAAAAAAAAAACTGGGACTTAGGCCTATGCTGAAAGTCGAGAACGCGAGTGGGATGGTTGGGTCGGTAGAGCATCAGACTTTTAATCTGAGGGTCTGGGGTTCGAGTCCCCATGCGATAAAGCTACCACCAACATGGAGCATCCGACGTTCTGGTCGTAATTGCGATATGCTGGCCCCATTTCGAAAAAGTGATCGAAAATGGAGTCTCCATTTGTTTGGCCAAGTGGTCCAAATAAAGAGCAGAGTCAGTGGAAAATATCCAACAATGCGACCGCCTAGACAAGATGTATATCTGCAAAGCTGTATTTTTGTCTAACTTGGAAGCAAGTTAATGTCGAGGAGGGACTTTCAAGAAGCAGCAGAAGGGTTGATAGTGTTGTAGAAGAGTACTGGTGCCTGATCTTTCTTGGAAAAGGGGTGAGTCCGGAAAGTGAAAGAATAAAGATGTACTTCGGACATAATTATTTTTTTTAGTTAGTTAGTTATCAAAATGTATGGCTTGCCATACATTTTGATAAAAAAAGGGGTGGAGGAATGTTAACGAGCATCTCCCCCCCCTCTCTGGCTTTCTTACTCTTTCTATTTTCTCTCTGTGTGTCTCTATAAGAGAATAGAGAGGGAGAGAGAGAGAGAGAGAGAGAGAGAGAGAGAGAGGTGAGTAAACGTGGAGGTAGACACGTTTACCAGAACCAAAGGTCAGCTGACCAAATTACGTATGTGTGACGTGGTTGGCTAGATCTGGAGATTTGATTTGAGCTTTGAAGAAGATGGACGTTTTCCGTGGTCTCCCCCCTCTTAACTGGGGAGGGGGGAGACGAACGCCGACGTGTGTGAAGAAGAACCACACAAGCAGATTTCACTTTACACCTGCTGCAGGACCTCTGGGGAAAGTGAAATAAAAACTATAAAACCATTTCATCGTCTTGGAGTGATAAATCTTCGTCAAACAGGTATCAAGTCTCCCTCCAGGATGAGAAATTGCCAGATGGTTCAACAGCGAGAAACAGAGGTAGGTTCAGAAATTACATGTCACACACACGATTCCCTTTATGATAATCAAACACACAACCATTTATATTAGAGACAATCACACGGAATCTTTCTTATGTTATATAGAAAACGTAAAATGTGCCCCTAAATGAAGAACTCTATATAACATATTCAAATGTAACGAAAGCTCAATTTGGTACCCCTCAAGGATAACCTCAATGACGAACGAATATATAACACTCACAGGAATGCTGAGGAATATTAAAGTGAGATAGAATGATATAACCCATATCTTATTGTAAAAAGAGAAGTATCACACTTTGCAGTAACATTTCTGATGTTTGGTAGACGTGGAAAGTTCTTTAATAAATCCGAGCAGAATAAGCTTCTTAATCTAAAATATCCTAGGGAATTCATCACGGTTTATGTTATAGTTTCGTAAATAATGATTTTTATTTTTTTTATTTTTTGCTAACTTTCGGCTCTTTGCGATTGCGCAAACCACTATTAAATATACGAACGGGAATGGTTGTATTAAGCATGCACTATCTCATCTTATCGGTTTTTCGCAAATTACTAAGTTCAATACAATATGTTTTTAATTGAATCTGCGATGTTCTTGCCATTGCTGGTGTCTGCTGACCCGCGTCACCAGATATGATCGTGCTATACCAATAGTCATGAAAAGACCAATAAATTTCGCTTTTGTGTTCAGTTTTGTTTGAAATATTAAACGTTTTATAATTAGGTTTATAAACATTTTTCATACTACGCTTTATAGTCATGATCTATCAGCTGACTTTGATTTGGGTCTGCCATCTTGTTTATATCTGGTTGGTGTTAAATGGCAAATGTTTATAAAAAAAGAATTTTGTCACTGCACCGAAAGACATAGTGAAACCAGCTTAAATACTTGTATACATTTCTACGTGTATATATATATATATATATATATATATATATATATATATATATATATATATATATATATATATATACGTGGATTTATTTTACAAACAAATGGCTACACATAGGCATACATGTTTCAGCGAAAACCCAGTACGGGAATCGCTTCGTCAGGCCAAGGACATCTCACTGAAAAATGTATGCCTATGTGTAGCCATTTGTTTGTAAAATAAATCCACGTATTTTGGCTCTGTTTAAACATTGAGCACTCTTTTGGTGGACACACTTAACAAACAAATAATTACTACCAATACAATATATATATATATATATATATATATATATATATATATATATATATATATATATATATATATATATATACAGTTAAATAGTGGCTTCGCCTCGAAGCTCATTTTTATTTACTTAGTGTTGTGGTTGCAAGGTTGAACAATAATTAGCAAGGAAATACAATGAAGACGCAAACAACAAAATAACGCAATAATAAGTGTATTAAAGAAAAGGTATATTTACAATATGTACAAATGACGGTGTCGAGTCAGAGAGTCTTGGTGGGAGGACATGTACGCTCTTCGGCGTCACTTCTGGTGGCATTTGAGTAAGACACACCAAGGCCAACCTAGGCTTGCCATTTATAGTGTTATGTTATTCGCATATGCAAATAAGTGGTTGCCACCACAACACCCCCCTCCCAAGATTTGAAGCCACACAGATTTCAATATCTTTTTCTTTTTGGGTTTACCATTAATGGTTCATTCACTTTTCTTTTCCTACCTGATCTTCGGGGTTCAGGTGCATTTTGAGGCGGTTCCAAATTAAAAGATTCGTATATGATATCTATGGTGTCCTCCTCTTCGACTGTTGTCGTATCATCATCATCTTGGATATGACGTTTTTTTATCTGATTTAGGTGCCTTTTATGTATATTCTGTGGACCTTTAATCATGTATGTACAATCACCAATGCGTTTATCCACTACTCCACATTCCCAGTAAGATGTGTTATTTCTGTAGCACTTAAAATATACTCGATCTCCCGAGTTATATTTCTTTCTTCTCGTGTGTGTAGTGTTTCGGATAATTGCCTGCCTTGGCAATAGTTTGTCAAACGCTGATTTTACCTTTCTGGCAAACATTAGATCAGCTGGTGATATGTTTGATGGTGTACTAGGATGTGGTGTAATCCTATATACTTGCAAGAATTGTTGCAAAGCTTTTTCTGTTGGTGTTCCAATGGAATTCTTTAACGCTCGTTTTACCGTGTCCACGAACCTTTCCGCGAGGCCGTTCGATGATACGGCGGAGTCGTGATGTGCTTCACTCGGAACGTGTCGCAAAATTCCTTAAACTCTGCGGATGTGAACTGCGTTCCGTTGTCAGTGACCAGTGTGTCTGGTACACCGAATCTTGCAAACAACTCGTGTAGGAACCCTATTGAGTTGTTCGTTGTTGGATTCCTGCAACGCATTACCTCCGGCCATTTTGTGAAACTATCCACTACAATTAAATAATAGTTTTCACCTACTGGACCAGCGAAGTCCATGTGGATTTTCGACCATGGTTGGTCGGTTTTCGGCCAAGGTTTGTGTACTATAGGTGGAGATTTTGCCGCTAACTGGCATCCTTTACAATGCCACCAGAAGTGTCGCTATGTCAGTGTCCATGTTACGCCAGTACACGTAGCTTCTCATTAACGACTTCATTCGATTTATCCCCGGATGTCCTGTGTGGAAATCTCTTAAGATCCTACTCTGCAATGTTTTGGGTATTACCACTCCCTCGCTGTACAGTAACACATCGTCACATATGGAGAAAACTTCCTGCACCTTTGTGTCCGTTATAATTTTCTCTTTTGTGTCCTTTATATATTCGTCTTTCTCGGCTTCCCTTTTAATGTCCGACAAAGTTACGGGTAGTTCCTTAATGATGTTTGCTACCATATTTTTTTACTTCAACATTTGTCCGAATTGCTGCAATGACTGATTCTTCCAGATTGTGTTTCTGTGGTATCAGTCTTGACAGTCCATCCGCATGGCAAATCTTTTTTGATGCTAGATGTTGTAGCTGGAAATCGTAATTAAGTAGTATTGTACCCCAGCGCAGCAATCTATTTGCGGTGTATACCGGCAATCCTTTTTTTGATCCATAGATCGTGACTAACGGTTTATGGTCGGTTTCAAGTATGAATTGTCTACCATATAAATATCGGTGAAATTTAGTCACGGCAAAGATTATGCTCAACGCTTCTTTTTCGATTTGTGAATATGCCCTTTCGGCTGGTATCAGCGTTCTCGAAGCGTGCGCTATTGGTTTTCTAGACCCATCCGGCATAATATGTTGAATGCATGCTCCGTAGGAGCTAGCGTCACTAGCGACGACTATTTTTAAGTTTGTGTCAAAATGCGTTAAGAATAATTCGGATGTTAGTGCGCTCTTTATTTTGTCAAAAGCGGTTTGATATTCTTGCGTCCAGTTCCACGGTGTATCCTTTTTAAGCAGATTATTTAAGGGGGCTCGCAAGTTATGCATTCCTTCAATACAAGATTGGTAATAATTTGCGAGTCCTAAGAAACTCTGCAAGGTTGTTACATTATCGGGTGCTGGCATATTTTTTATTGCCGCAGATCTGTCCGGGTCTGGACGTCGTCCATGTTTGTTTATTATGTGTCCAAGATACTTAATCTCGCTCATACAAAAGTCACATTTACTTTCTTTTACTTTAAAGCCGAATTCTTGTATTCGAGTAAATACTTGTTTCAAATGTTCCTTATGTTCTTCTAGGGATTTGCTCCTGACAACAATGTCGTCCAGGTATGCACATGCGCACTCAATACCACTTAGCATGGTGTCCATCGCTTGCTGAAAGATGGCAGGCGCTACTTTGATGCCAAAAGGCAATCGGTTGTATTTGTATAATCCCTTATGCGTATTGATGCATAGTATTTTTGAGCAATTTTCCTCGACCGGTATTTGCAAATACGCGTCGCTGAAGTCTATCTTGGAGAAGATATTACCCCCATTCAACTTCGTGAATATTTCCTCTGGGCTTGGTAGGGGGTAATGGTGATCTTTTAATAGGGAGTTGACCCCGGTCGAAAAGTCTGCGCACACTCTAACTTCGTTATTCTTTTTCTTTACGTATACGGTGGGGGCTGCCCACTCGCTGTGTTCTATTTTTGATAGAATTCCCGTCTGTTCCAATCTATTTAATTCTTTATCAATCTTTTCCAACCCAGCGAACGGAACATTTCGCTTTTTTCTAAAAATTGGGCTGGCGTTTTCTTTAAGTTCAAACGAGGCCTTGAATTTATTGCAGCGACCTAAGTTAGTCGTGAATGCCTCAGGAAATAATTCTTTTAAATCGTCTTTTATATTTACTGTTGTTGGAGAAGAACATTCTAATTTTTTACGGAATGTATTGATTGGCTTATCCCATAGTCCGAATTTCTCAATTAAATCTATTCCAAACAGATTTTCACTATTTTTTAGTACGAATATTTTTAATTTCTTCGAAATCCCTTTCAATTTTATCGGGAGGACAACTTCTCCTTCAAATTTTATACACCCACCAGTTACCGTCCGGACTGCTTTACTAGTTTTCATCATGGCCGGTTTTCCCAACTTTTTCCACGTATTCAGGTTTATTATAGAAACATCGGAGCCGGAGTCGAGTTGTAACTTTATTGATGTTTTAAATATTTCCACTTTTACGTATTTTCGCCGATCTTTGTCTAATTTTGTATTTGATTTTGTTTGCTGTACTCTCTTTCTGGTGTAATCTTTATATCTGCAGCAATCGATTTTGTGTCCCACCTTCTTACAAATGTAGCATTTTTTCTTCTTATAAGGACAATCTGATTCCCAATGCTTTTCTGCACATCTCTTACAGTTATATCTAGGAAGAGGCTTGTTATATTGTGTACTATATTTATGGTTATTATCTTTGGAATATCCCGTTCCATTGCTTTTCTTTGTAAAGTTCTTGGTTGGTGCGTATGGTTTTCTAACTTTTCTTACATATGCCAGTCCGGATTCTTCTATATTTTTTTAATCCTTTTTTTAGTGTAATGGCCCTTTCACAGTCCTCTGCTAGTTTCTGGAGGGTTAAATCTTGCTCAGATTCCAGCTTAGACAACACTCGTCTGCGTATTTCTGCATTTTTCGTGGAAACTAACCCTTGAGCGAAGATTATACATTTAAAATCTTCTACCGTTAGTTCTGCAAGCTTAAAATTATCGCAGTTTTTATTGACAACTGATGCGTATGTCAAATAATCTTGGTTGTCCATCTTTCTTAGATTCATGCACAGCCATCTTTTATGAAAAAAAGATATATTTGGATTAAATAATTCTTTTAGTAATTTTACAGCTTCCATGAACTCTAATTCCGCAGTTTTTTTTAGGTAATATGTAATCTACGAATTTGCTGTGTTCTGATGTACCCAATTTTCTGAGTAAGAGGCTCACTTTCTGACTATTTGGCCAATTTTTACAGTCCAGTTGAAAAACATCCTCGTATCTTGTGTAGTATGCTTCAAAATTCTTCTCTTCCTCAGGCACATAATGAAATGTGTCCATGCTATTAAAAATAGTTGTATGGGAGAAATTAACCCTATCGACATTTTCTCGATTACTCTTTAGTAGTTCCAGTGTTTTAGCAAAACGTTCCTCTTGTCTTTCTTCATATTCCAATTGTAGTTTCTTATGCCTTTCTTCCTGTTCCAATTGCAGTTTTTTCTGCTTTAATTGTGCCATTTTCTGCTTTTCTTCTTGTTCCTGCTGCCATTTCAATAATCTGTCCTCTCTCTTTTCCTCGCGGTCAGCCTGTGCCTGTATTTGTGTTTGCAAAAACTCGTTTTGTGTAGCTTGTCTGCGTTCATCCCGCTCAGCCTGTGCTTGTAAAAATTGCATGAACATTTTTGATAAGTCTTCCATGTTTTTTTGTTTTTTTTAGTGTGTAGTTAAAAAAAATTTTGTACCATGTACCATATACACCGGTTTGGGTTACAACAAAAAAGCAAATTGCTGTAAGCTCCTGTTTTCAATAATAATATCGCTGCTTGCAATAATATATTCTTTTTGCGAGTCACGCTGCAAAAAAAAAAAATAAAACAGGTTTATCTGGAATCACGAAATGGAATTGACTTTCCGTTTTTAGGCACTTACTAATAAGTAACTCTTTCCACAAAATAAAAGTTTGGGTTTTTTTTTTCGAGTCACAATTGAATAAATGTATGCAGTACATTTAGTTCTTTGAGTTTTTTTTTCTCTAGTATTTTAGTAATTAAAATAATTCTTAAATTGAGATTACCTTTTTTTTCGTGACGTTTTACTGTATTATCCGTTATTCAGTGACAACTTCAAGAAAAAAAAATCCTTTCCTTGAATTTTAGTTTTAGCTGTGGTATTTCCTTTTAGTACCGACGTCAACCAAAATATTAATTGAAAAGTCCTTTAGTTGTTGTTTTGTTTACGGAGAACAGTAATTAGAATCCACTGGTGAACTTTTTTCGTAGGTTACTTCCTTGCTTTTCGTAATACGGGTCTGACCTGTCGTTTTTGCGAGAGAACAAAGTTCGCTTTTCGTTTGCAAGTTGGTCCTTTAGTAAGATTTGTCGTGTAGCGACAAACAAAAATTCACTTTACATTCGTTTGCAAGTCGGATTCCCAGAAAACGGCGTAAATTGTCACTTTTGCCACGTTAGAGTTTTTTTTTTTCACTTGAGTTGAAACTTCTCTTTAGCGTAAAATTCGTTTGCTCGTCAACACTTTGCATTCCTTAAAAAAAATGGTCAACCTTTGCGTTGTACTTTTTTTTTTTTTAAATAGTTCTTCGTCAAACTGTTATTTTTGACGCTTCATATCTCGTCGCCAACTGTTGTGGTTGCAAGGTTGAACAATAATTAGCAAGGAAATACAATGAAGACGCAAACAACAAGATAACGCAATAATAAGTGTATTAAAGAAAAGGTATATTTACAATATGTACAAATGACGGTGTCGTTTCAGAGAGTCTTGGTGGGAGGACATGTACGCTCTTCGGCGTCACTTCTGGTGGCATTTGAGTAAGACACACCAAGGCCAACCTAGGCTTGCCATTTATAGTGTTATGTTATTCGCATATGCAAATAAGTGGTTGCCACCACAACACTTAGAAAGTTACTCCTAATTTATTTGGACGTATATAACATTTTATTTTTATTATTTTTAAAACAGTATTTTACATACGCGTGTTTCAAGGTAACTAGCTAATATCAACGTAGCTTGACTGTTTCTAAGAATCGAACTCCAGACCATGTTTACCACAGTCGGCGGATTAACCGTTCTGCCACGAACTCCTAGATGACTTTACTGCTTATTTTTATCGCTTATAAATTTAGAAAATAAAAATAGAATATAAAAATAAAACAAAAACAACAAATAATCTAAATTGATTAATTAATAAGCGAAAAAGATAACCAGTAAAGTAATCCAGGAGTTCTTGGCGGAACGGTTAACGCGCCGGACTGTGGTAAACATGGTCTGGAGTTCGATTCCTAGAAACAGTCAAGCTACGCTGATGAGAGGTAGTTACCTTGAAACACGTGTGTACATAGATTACTGTTTTAAAAATAATATATATATATATATATATATTTATATTTATATAGTGAATGTGTCTGTCTGTGTAAATTTCCCTACGCAATAACTCTGTCAATTTTTAGTCTACAGACTCGAAAAGGGAAAATATGTGTGATTGGTTTTCGGCTAGAAATTTGGCTGTTAAGGCGTCAAAGCTCAACGATTTGACCTTTAAGAACTCTACCACACTCCTCCGAGAATTTTGGGTCTAAACACTTGAAATTTTAGATATAGGTTTCTTGGACATGGATCTAAATTAATAACTTGATTAGAGCTCAAAACAATAAATGTTAAGGGGTCATAATAGGAGTCAAAGTTTAAAAAATTGACCTTTTTTTTTTTGGTTGTTTTGTTTTTTTTTTTTGCTCAGCATACACCGCCAAACACCCGGGCAACGCCGGGCAACGCCGAACACCCATGCTAGTACATATATATATATATATATATATATATATATATATATATATATATATATATATACGATGAGCGTGCAATAAGTAATGCCCCTGACCCACTTCTCATAGTAGTAGAGCAACGAAACCTGGCACAGTTATTAGTCTTTCTCTACATAGGAACCATCCAACTTTATGGCTGGGAAGAGGTGAAAGTCAGAGGATGCAAGGTCAGGAGAGTAGGGAGGATGGGGGAGGATTTCATAACAACACGCCCGTGCTTCTGATCTGACGACATGCAAGTTGTGGACCAGAGCGTTGTCTTGCCCCGCCTCTTGATTTTGATAGCTTCCCTTTATTTCCTCAAAAGTGAAGCATAATAGGCTTCTGTAATTGTGGTACCCTCTGCCAGGAAATTTGTCATCACTACTCCGTCCCAGAAGACTGTGAGCATGACCTTGCCAGCGGAGGGCTGCGCCCTTGCCTTCTTTGGAGGTGGTGAGTCCAAGTGCTTCCACTGCATTGACTGGGCTTTGGTCTCTGGATCATACTGATGGACTTAGGTTTCATCCTGTGTAATCAGTCTTTTGAAAAACTTTGACTCATCTTCTTGGCACATCTCCAAATTCATCCTCGAGCACTCGACGCGTTCTCGCTTCTGGAATGGTGTGAGCAACCTGGGAATCCATCTGGTAGACACCTTATGCATATGCAAATGGTCATGAATAATAGTTTCCACAGACCCTGTACTAATCTTGACATTTTTGGGCTATTTGGCAAATAGTAATGCGCCGATCTTCCAAAATGGCAGCCTCAACTTGACGGACAGATGCCTCATCAATGGCAGAAGGGGGGCGACCAGGTTTGGGAGCTGTTTCCACAGACTTCCGGCCATGTTTGAATTCACGATGCCAGCATTTTACAAGGTCATATGATGGGGCATTATCACCATAAGTTTCTTTCATTTCATCAAAAGTCTCCTGTGGTGTGCGTCCTTTCAAATACAGAAACCGGATCACTGCTCGACATTCAACAGGCTCCATTTCACACTTGGCTCAGTTCAAACACCTGTAAAACAGAAACCACAATTAGTTCAGGGCTGTAATTTGCCACATAACCTGTAGAGATATAAATCATTGCACATGCAAAATTTCAACTAGATCAGACAACTAGAAGTGGGTCAGGGGCATTACTTATTGCACGCTCCTCGTATATATAAAGAAAGAAAATTAAAACTGTAAGGTTAACTTTACAATCCAAATTTATTGTTCGACTGAATACTCCAAAAAACAATTTACAAAGTCCTTATTCCGCGGAGTTTCAAAGAATACTATTCTTATTATTCTTCTCATCAGAGGGCACAAAGAAATCAGCAAATTGTATTTATAACAATGCTAGAATTTGCTAGTAAAGATATTAAGTGAAACCGCAATTTATTGTAGTTATAAATTGCCAAATAAAAAATGAAAAAATATTGGACATGTAAAAAAACTAATATAAAAACAGACCACGCATAATATTTGAGCTTGAATGAAACTCTTCTAGAGTTTATGCAAAATGTAAAATAGTTCTTTAGATAGAATTTATTCCAAAATAAGTCCAGCGTGACGATGCATATAATCCGATTGGAAACTTTTAAAAAATCAGATTAGAAAGTTTACAAAACAGCTGAAGTAATGAAAATTGTTTTTTTTTTTTTGGGGGGGGGGGGTAGTGCAGTAGTTCAAAGAGAAGTCTGTCCCCAGTAAAATGAAAAAGAGAGAAATCCAAAATGAGATCATCGACTTAAAAAGAAAAATCTGAATGTGTGTGTGTGTGCTCACGAATAGGCTCCTATATGGTTGACTATTTTAAAAAACTGATTACATATAATAATAGAAGATGTATCGAGACACAGGAATGGGTATGTTTGATCTGGAAGAACGGTGGTTCATTAAAATTGTGGGGTCCCCATTCGCGGCTGGTCAACAAAGTATGGAAATAAAAAATTAAAAAATTAACAAAAAAACGTTTCCAAGTGTTTTTGATATAGATGTACATAAGAATACTTTGATAAGTATGTTTTAGCTTAAATAGGGATGATATAATAAAATTGTGGGGTCTGCATTCGCGACTAGCCTCCATAGAATGGAAATATGTCACAAAGTTTAACAAGGTTTTTTTAATATAGATCCACAGAATATTGTGATAAGTTTTTCAGTATGAATAGGTATGGTATAATAAATTATGGGGGGTAACTATTTTATTTTTACTTTCATCATATTTTGCTTTGGTTTTGATAACCCCAAATTCGAAACTATCTCTTTACAACCTATCATACTTTAATAAATCAGAGTCCATTTTCTGTAGGCTCTTTTTGAACCCAGTCAACGACGGGTACTTTTGCTAGTATACACACACACACACACATATATATATATATATATAATGTGTGTATGTCTAAAGAAGCTTTAAGTATTTTACAAAAAGATACTAAGATAAAATAATTTTTTTTAATTTTAAACGCAATTTTAATTGACGGAGAAACCAACTAAATTAAACATATCGTAGACTTGGTACTTACATAAGGCGACTTTCTGCTAGGAACTCCACAATTATACAAAAGAATTCAACTATACAGCTGTGAAAAAACTTAACTAAACTTAAATTGTGAAATAGAAACGGAGATCATCAGCTTCTTATCATGTAGCTGTTTCAGAGATTAAAAAAGACAGCTGTTAAATATATGACTCTTCAGTGAAAAGTACAACTTTCCCAACAACAAAATGTAGACACAATACACTTACTACTCATACTAATATGTGAATAAAATATACAATGATTTACGCTGATTCGCTTCGACCGTTATCATCCTAACTCTAATAAAAAAATTTGGTGTCGCTGTTAGGAAAACTCTAGCCACATTTTGATTATAAATTAACACGTCGAAATAAGTAAAATTATGTAGTGCTTTTGTTGTTTATGGATCTTTTAAATCTCCGCATTTCAGGTGAAAATATTGTTACTTATATATATATATATATATATATATATATATATATATATATATATATATATGAATTAGTACAAATTCCAGCGCATTCCATTATTACCTACTCAATGCTTTTCATTATTACCTACTCAAATGTCACTTCGACCGTTATCATCCTAACATCTCTTAAAAGGAAAGTCGAAATGGAAATGAAAAAAAATGGTGTCGCTGGTTATGAAAACTCTTTTTCAACTATTTATTTAATACTCGAAAAAAGTCACTTCTCATTAATTATAAAAATGCCCTGGTAAAGTAACGTTTGATTAACTGCAAGAAAAAACTTTTTTTTTTCAACTACTATATTTAATGTTATTAAATTTTAACATTATAAAATGTTCTGGAAAAGTCACTTTTGATTAATAGTAAGGAAAATGTTTCGTTTTTTCAATACTATATTTAATGTTACAAAGTTTTAACATGAAAAGAATTAATCTTCATCTCCCACCACCATCACTGCTACCACGCCACTATTACCACTGCCAATACCACCACCACTACCTCCACTGCCACCATCACCACATCAATTAGTTGTTGGTGTTCTCTGAGGATCAATTAAGTCAATTTCTGTTGGGCAGTGTCCGTGTTTTTCTGGATTTTCGATGTCATGTAATTAATTTATAATAAAAGAGTGTATTTCTGTCTACATTTGAAAAAACTGCAGAAATGACGTCACGATATTGAGGTGGGGAGAACGAACCACGACTATTTTGCTTTTAAACGTATTCTGGAGGCTTCAATGGACTATCAAACCTTCCTTTTCGGTAGGGGTAGGGGGAGTATCTGTGTTGTGGTCACAAGGTAATCTCTCAGACATTATCTTCTCTGTTTTTGTTTAGGTGGGGGTGGGGGGGAATAATGTTCATTTTGTTCTCACAATGCAAGTCTCCCAAGCATTATTTACTATTTCTTTGTTAACATGTGATATCCGTATCTATATGAAAAAAAAAAATTCTTAGCTGTAACGAAAAGAAAGTCTTACCTTTAACGTACATAAAAGTTATTAAAACCGGAGCTCTCATAAAATCATCGAGTAGTATAACTTTTAAATATTAATAAGCACCCATATGAAAAAATAAACAAACTGTTAGGTATAACGTACGGAAAAGTTAACACAATAGAATAGAGCACATAAAATAATCGAGGAGTTCCATTTTTAAATAAGAAATTCGGCACTTGTACAGTAATCGACTCAAGAAATAAGGTACTTGTACAGTATAGTACCCATATGAAAATCAAAGAAAAATTTTACCTGTGATGTATATAAAAGTGATTAAAACTTAAAATCACGCAAAATCATCGAGTAGTATGAATTTAAATAATAAATAAGGTGGTTCTAAGGTGCCAATATGAAAAATAAACTCTTAGTCGGAAAAATTAGCACAATCAAAAATTACATAAAATAATCGAGTAGTTTCATTTTTAAATAAGGATAAAGTACTTGTACAGTAATTGACTCAAGAAATAACGTACTTGTACAATATAAAACCCATATGAAAAAACTCAGAAAATCTTATCTGTGACGCCCATAAAAGTTTTTAAAACCGAAAATCATATCAAATCATATCAAATCATATCAAATTATCGAGTAGTGATTTTCATTTTTTTTTTATCTACGTAGAACACTGAAAAAGTATCCTATTTTTTTTCTCATATTATTGTGGAAGCGGATAGAGGGAACGGAATGGGTATAAGGAGTCAGTCGCAGAAATGGCTGAAGCAGTTTATGATCTGAAAATCACTTTATTTTACATATATTTTTAAGAGTGAAGTGTATAGTATAACTTCCGGTAATTGCTAGACCAGTTTACGATGTAAACATCACTTTATTGCGTATATATTTTTAAGGATGACCAATTATAGGAGCTATAATACATACGGAAATGGCTGAAACAATTTATGACCGAAATATCTGCCAACATCCTACACTTTTATTTTTTTCTTTAACAATCTCCTACCAATCACACTCCTTACTGATTCATTCCATTTTTTTTACCACAATAAAAAAAATGCAAAAGTTGACATGTAACATGTTTCTATCAAATGTTTCTTACATGCCAAATAAATAGATTATAAAGAAAAGATTGTGACATAGTTATAACTAACTGCTTCACAAGTCACTTTGATTAAATTATAATCTCTTGAAAACATTGATGCATTACTATAGTTCTATTTCTTGTAATAATATATCTGAAGCAGTTCTCCCTATTTGGCTGGAAAAGTATTTATTTTTTTAATTTACGGTCTGATTGGAACTTACACTGATTATTCTATTGAAGAACATTCTTTTGTTTGCTTATGTGATAATGTTTTTAACTACTGTGAGATATCCACGGGTTGTTGTTGTTGTGGTTGTTGTTGTTTAGGATTTGTTTATTTTATTTAGTCGTAAAAAATGTGTAAATTTGTGCCTTGTCATCGTCGTCATCGCCGTGGAAAATGCATGACATTTGTTGGGACTGTTTAGGTTGATACGAAAGACAAGATAAGAGTTTTTCCAGAGAGGTTTTTTTTCATATGTAAAGGGTTCGTTTATTTTATTTACTCGTAGAGGTGTGTAAATTCGTGCCTTATTACAGTCGGTACCGCCGTCGAAAAATGCATGGCTTTTGTTGGGATTTCACTGTTTGAATTAATACGAATGAAAAGGAAGAAAAAAGAAAAGAAGGGGAAAGAAGGGAAAAAGGAAAAGAAATAGGAAAAGAGGAAGAGGAAAAAAATTCCAATCCTTTGCTGATTATTACTATTCTTGTTATTATTAGTAGTAGTATAGTGGTAGTGGTGGTATGTTTTTATTATTATTGTAGCTGTAATTGTAAATGTTGTTTTTGCTGTCATTACTATTGTTGTTGTTACTGTTATTATTATTACTACCGATATTAGTGTTACTATAATCATTGTAGATTTTATTTCTATTGTTGTTGGTGGTTGTAATGGTAATAGTGGTGGTGGTGGTGGAGGAGAAAGGTCGGAAGGGGATCTTTAACCTTAGTGGAGAAACCTCATAGAGATGATGTCTCGATAAAACTATCGGTGGTGCTGTAGGTGTGTCAAAAACTTTGTGAAAAATATTGAATAATTCGACCCCCTGTCTTTCCAAGCTTATAACTACTCGATAAATGTAATTCAAACCCTATTTTTTTTCAATTAAAGGGGCCAGGACCAAGGTTTCATTAAAACAAAACAACGTGGTTAAAAAAACAAAAGGTTTTAAACTTCAGACTTTACAGGTAAATTTCTAAAAAACACTACTTTTTTGTTTTAAATTTGAATATATTATTTATTGATTTTTTATCTTCAATTTGTGATATATAAAACTTTGGTGAGTAAATTAATTATTTACTTTTTAATAGACATTTGAAAATGGGAGGGGGGACGTGAATTAAAAAAAACGTTTGTCTAAAATATTATACTCGGTTTATTGCATAAAATTTCACATTGATCCTGAAAATATCATAAAAATAGAATACATAGAAAAATTTGGATAGATTTTTAAAGTTTAAAAATTGAAAAATACTGAACTCAAGTCTGTTGCCAAGGTCGCTGGAAAGATGGTGGTATCCTTCTACCGCCCCAGAAGATATCTCACTACTGATGCACTTCTCTATCTATATAAAAGCCAAGTACGTCCAAGGATGGAATACTGTTGCCATATCTGGGCAGGAGCTGCTAAAAACAGCCTATCCTGCCTTGACAGAGTACAAAATAGACTTCGTGGCTTAGTGGGGGATGTCCTTTTCTCTACCCTGCAACCTCTCTCCCACAGAAGAGACGTTGCGAGCCTATCCTTGTTTTATCGTTATTTCCATGGCAGGTGCTCGTCTGAACTCCAATCTCTGGTCCCCTCTCGCCAATCTTTCACGAAAAACACCCGTCTAGCTGAATCCACTGTGAAAAATTTCCCCCAATCTATATCTGTGCCTAAATCAAAACGTGGATTCCATGAACAAAGCTTCTTTCTTAGAACTGCACGCCTGTGGAACTCTGTTCCGTCTGCCTGCTTCCCACCGGACTACAACTTGGATGTCTTCAAGTCCAACGTTAACAAATTCCTAATGAACCGCCCCTTAAGTAAACACTTCATCAAATCTCCACACTAATGTAATGTAGTTGCAATAACCCTTATCCCTGAGTTGCTTCCGGGTCTTGATAAGTGGTGATCACTGTGTAAAAAAAAGAAAAAAAAAAACTCGTAAAATCCAAATAATTTCATTACTGTTTTTAAAAAATAAAAAAAAATATTTCTATTACTTTTTATACAACTTTAATAGTTTATTTTGGAAGAAAACAAATAAACAAACCACTTTTAAAAGAGAAATTACGAGTTTTTTATATTTTATTCGCAGTTTCGTGTTAGGGGTGTCAAAAATTCCTACAAAAATTCTGATACACCTAGTAGTGATGTAATCTAAAATTCACTAACCCCATTTATGGGAGAATGTCAAATCAAAATATTGAAAATAACGACGTGAATGAGGCTGGAACATCTTGCGATAGTCTCACATCTGGTAGGTGTTCCACTGGTCAACAGGGTGGGTCCTGTCGTCATCATACAACTGTTCGAAATTCTGAGGATGTGGCTGGATATTGGGGGAGTGAAAATTGCTAGAGAAGGTCCCAAGACACGAAGGGAGTTGGAACAGGAAATATAAAAAACCATGGACGGATGAGAAAAGAAGAGTACTTTGAGAATGCTTTGTAAGAAGTGGAAGTTCCAAATCTGGTGGATATATCTGAAAAGTGAAGGTTGAATGAGAATCGAGAGGAGGATGAGCTAGAGGTGTCGCGAGTTTGGTATTCCAGTTAAAACAAATTAAAAATAACGACCTACTTTCAGTGATGGCTTGCTGTGACTAACTCCTCATATCCATTCCGTTCCCTCTATCTGCTTCCACAATAATATGAGAAAAAATAAGGTACTTTTTTAGTGTTCTACGTAGATAAAAAAATAATGAAAATCACTACTCGATAAGAAGAGACTGAACGGATGGTAAGGAATGGGATGAATAACGAAAATAAAATTGATGAAACTAGCTCTGATGAAAGCACTGAGAGAGTGGAAGTGCAGAAGAGAAATGTAAGTGATGATGGGAGGCGGGCAACTGAGGAGGAATAGAATCTTATTGTTAGGGGAAATGATGAGAAGTTTGGAGGATCTAAGGCAGATCATTGATTCTGAAACAATGGAACCAGTGAAAAGAGCAGATGTATAGAGAAGTGGTGATGAAGTTCGAACTGACTTCTGTAGAAAAAGAAGTACTTCAGAAGTTAAGAGAGGTTCTTCTTAGGGATGAGATCATAGATATTCCAAGCATGAAAAGTAGTTGCTCCTTGGTACCTCTCGAGCCTTGTGGAAGGTGAAAAACGAGGTAAAAATAGTTCAAGGAGTAATTCACAACATCATAAGAAAAAACATATCGATTACGGAACTTAACAGGCTTCTGGATGCAGCGTCATACGTTATTGCGAATCGTCTTGGCTTATTACAGAAGAAAAAGAGAGAAACGAAGGATAGAAAGCCATACTGGCAGAGGCGGCTTGAAGAAAGTATTAAACGGTGGCCGAAAGACATTGGTAGAATTGAAGAAATAAGAAAAGGAGTTAAACTAGGACAGAAAGCCAAGGATGAGCTTGAAAGGAGGTATAGATTGCTGGAAAAGGGAACGACGAGCGTTCTAACAATGTTGAAAGCGAAGATTCACACTGGTGGTATGAAAATTAGGAACTTTGTTGGAAAAAGTGTTGCGCTTCGGCAGAACAACCTTTTCCAGAACAATCAGTCTCAGCTGTATAAATAATTAAATGGTAGTAAACAGGCGGGAAATAACAACACTCCAAATGCAAAAGATGCAAGGAAGTTCTGGAGTGGGATTTGGTCCGTCGATGGGCGATATAATAAGAAGGCTAGCTGGTTGGGAGAGGTCAGAGAAAGGCTATCAGAAATGCAGCAGATGAAGAACGTTGAAATAACCATTGATGACGTGAAGGCTAGCATACAAACGATGACAAACTGAAAGGCACCGGGTCCAGATGGAGTTTAAACAGTTCCCCTGCCTTTATCCACCTATAGCTGCTGCCCTTCAAAGGGTCGTAGATTCAGGAGATGTTCCTGATTGACTTGCTAAGGGAAGAAAAACACTGATTAGGAAAGATCCTGCAAATGGAGCAGATGCTAATAATTATAGACCAATTACATGTCTACCACAATGTAGAAACTGTTAACTGGAATCTTTGCAGAAAAAAATTATGAGCATCTTGAGAGTAATGGTATTTTCCCTGATGAACAGAAAGGGTGGCGGAAAGACTCGAGAGGTACCAAGGAGCAACTACTGATTGATAAAGCATTAATACAGGATGCAAAGAAGAAGAAAAATCTGAGTGTAGCATGGATCGATTACAAAAAGGCTTATGATACGATTCCTCATTCATGGATACGTGAAACACTATTGATGATGAAGGTTGCTGAGAATGTGGTAGGGCTTTTGGAGACAAGTATGGCTCAATGGAAAACCGTGCTGACAGTAAACAGAGAGGTGCTGGGGCAGGTTGGCATTAAATGTGGAATATTCCAAGGAGATTCGTTATCGCCACTTCTTTTTGTAATGATAATGATGCCCCTGAGCATCCTCTTGAAGAGAAAAAAACTGAGGTATAACTTTGGATCTGGTAGCAGACACCTCAACCATCTACTGCTTATGGATGATTTGAAAATATTCGGTAAAAATGAGAAGGAAATGGAGAGACTGGTAGAGCTCGTAGGGACATACTCGGAAGATATTGGGATGGAGTTTGGGAGTAGTAAATGTGCGGTGCTAGTGATGAAAATGGGGGGTAATGGTTCATTCGAATGGAATAGTGCTGCCAAATGGAGAAATCATGAAAGAAATAGAAGATACAGGTGTTACATTTTTAGTAAAAAAAATGTAATTAATTATTTTTTTATATGTTGTTCGAAATCGAGAGAGAATAGGAGTTTGTTTGTTTTTTTTATTTTCATTAATTTTGTTGTCGTCTGTGCTCAGTCCAAAATAATCACAACGAGAGAGGATGTGAAGAGATACAGAGAGTGGACAAAAGAAGAAAAGAAAGAGAATAGCTAACGAGCGCTGACAGTAGAGGAGAAAGAAAGAAAAAAAGAAAGAAACCAGCTAGCGAACGCTGGCAGGCTGTATAGAGAGGGGGAGGTGAAAATATATATATGGAGAGAGGGGGCGTTTTAACCTGCGCACTTACGAAAGACAAAAAAAGAGAGTCTGCCCCTCGCTACAGAGCAAAGCAGTCGTCAATGGCGACACTGCGAACAGGTGTAATATTAGCAGTAATATAGTACTGCAGTTTATAAAGCCGAGGACAGCGCGCTTAATAAACATTGGAAAGGAGTCCACCTGATGTATTTGGAATAAGTTTTTGCAAAAGGAAGCCAGATGAGGCGAAAAAGAATTCGATGAAAATTGAAAAAGCGTCTACTTAAGATATTTTGGGAGCCAGTTTTTCGGAAGGAAATCGGATAAGAAGAAGAAAGAAATAAAGATGCTAAGACAGTGAGTGAAACAAAATCTCTCTCTCTCTCTCTCTCTCTCTCTCTCTCTCTCTCTCTCTTACTCTCTTTTTGTTTTGAACTGAGCAGACGACAATGACCAGTACAAAAATGTCATATTTGGGTCTCTCATATATTTAAGACAATTTATTATCTTTCACGCATTACATTTTAAACTATCAAAACAATCGCATTTTTTTTTTTACATATATTTTTTTTTAATGTTGTTATAAATAAACTTTCATTCATAATTCCCATCAGCCTTTTGTTTGTTATTTCGGTTGTGTTTTTCTGTCTTGTGTTTTACCGTTGTCTCTGAAGAATTTGGATAATCCCTTCCCGTATTTATTTTTTTTCAATCCCGGGAGAAATTTTTTTGTTTTTTTTATTATTGTTGCGATCCTATCTCTACAGTTCCCAGTGGAGATAGCCAAGTGGTAACACAGGGTACAATTATTCGGGAGTGTTGGAGGGTGAATGAACAAAGAAATGAAGGAGAAAGTCAGGAAGGAGTATCTTAGAAGAGTGAAAATAATTGCAAAGTCGAAACTGTATGGAGGAAACCTAATGAAAGCAGTAAATACATAGGCAATCAGTGTTTTGAGATGCGGGGATTTTAGAATGGTCTGACAAGGAGTTGCATGCCATGGATATCAAAACAAGAAAAGTTTTAGCAATGTTTGGTATATTTCACATTCGAAGTAGCTAAGCGAGGCTGTATCAAAAGAGGAAAGAGGGGGGGAGAGGATTGAAAAGTGTAAAAGATTGTGTTAGAATCGAGATGTCGTTAAAGGTGCATGTGGTTAGAAGTGAAGAGTGGATGCTTAAGGTTGTGGCCAATGAAGTGGAGGCATGTGAGATCAAGGTTGATTATGTGAAACGTATGGATAGGGAAAGAGCAGTGGAACTGGCTAGGAAGAAAATGTATGGAAGGTTCTTCCAGGGTATAGCAGAAGTGGCTGATGAAAGATCATGGCAATGGCTTAGAGCTGGATATCTGGCTAAGAGTACTGAAGCTTTTGTTTGTGCAGCACAAGAGCAGGCATTATAAACACGATTGTTCAAAAAAGTGGTTCTACGAGAGGAAGTTGCTGCAGAATACTAGATTTGTGTTAATACCTCAGAGTCAATTGCACACCTTGCAGCAGGGTGTAGTGGACTGGCCCAGAGAGATTGCTGCAAAAGACACGATCGCATGGGACTATTGGGAGGTGTGTAAGAAGGTTGGGGTGAAGTGTGCTGGAAAAGTGTTTGAGGAGGTGCCTGATGAAGTGAGAACAAGTGAGGATGGCAAGGTAGAGGTATGGTGGGACAAAAGTGTCATAACGACCAAGCAATTGGAACATAATCATCCGGATTTGGTCGTCATTGACAAGGTCTCAAAAAACTGGCAGATTGTAGACTTCTAAATACCCTGGGACAGGAATGTGAGAGAGAATGAGAATGAGAAGTGGAGCAATTATACTCCATTGGCCTTGGAGATAAGGTGTATACACGGGGTTAAAACACATATAATCCCGGTCGTAGTTGGTACACGAGAAGTAGTATCAAGTCCTCTGAAAGGGCAATTGAAAAAACTACAAATCCTCGATGTTTTAGGTGGCCTTCAGACCTCTGCTATTGTAGCTACCACCAACATTCTTAGGACTACCCTTAATCTTTGAATCTCCTGTTTTGGAGCCGGGATTGAGGGAAATCCTCTGGAAATGAATCCCATCCCTTTCCAGGGAGACATTGATAAACGAAATCAGAATTATTATTATTATTATTATTATTATTATTATTATTATTATTATTATTATTGTTGTTGTTGTTGTTGTTGTTGTTGTTGTTGTTGTTGTTGTTAACAGCAACAAAAATAATAAAGTAAAATATTATTTTAAGATTGATCCTGTGATATGTGAATTAGCATATAAATTATATGGGAATAAAAATGCATAAAAAGCTTAAGTACCTATATCTATATATTTGTGTGGGTTTGGAATATACCTGTATATGTATGCATATGCGTTATGTGTTTACATGTGATTGTATAGGCGTGCGTGATTCATTTCTATTTTTATGTCGGCGAGAGTGTGGTCTTAAACAGTTAAACTGTCTGAAAATCTATCTTGATAAAATGGCACTAAGTGGATTAAAGATGTAATGAAACGTCCAAATTCTTTGACAAGAATATTTGTGTGTTTGTCTCTGTGAGTGCGTGTGTATGTTAGTATAAGTGCAAGAATATATATATATATATATATATATATATATATATGTATGTATATGCGTATACGTGTAAATGTGTAAAAGATTGTAGATATACATGCGTGTTAGTATACATATACATGCGTGAATATATATGTGCATATGCAAACCTGTTTAATCCATCCATCTTTCTCGGTATCTCTAACCCAACTCAACACTATGATTGTGCAAGCCAGAACATGTGACAATTGACACGTCACGTCTGTTCCCATTCGGACACTTGGTAAGAGAGAAGCTAAGCCAAGAATATTTACGCCGGGTAAGGAAAATTTGTAAAACTCAAATCACTAAGAAGAATAAAGTTACTGCAATTAATCAACTTGCTATGCCAGTGCTAACATATAGCTTTGGCATTATTGACTGGCCTCAGAAAGATATAAATTGGCTTGACGCAAAGACAAGGAAATGTTAACCTTGTACCAAGTTATTTATCGAAACCAGTGCATGCCTCGGTTGTATCTACCCAGGCGAGAAGGAGGTATGGGACGCTCGGAAGTCAACGATCAGTATAGAGCCACAATTGTCACCATAGGCCAGTACATAACAGGTTCCTGTAACCCGAAGCTGATGAAAATTAAAGCTCATCATGAGAACAGAGCAAGTAGCACAACATCCATAACACAACTTGCCACTCATTTTGGAAAGGACTGCCTCATAAATGACGTAGAGGACCCAGATAAGCCTGCCACTGACATCGCCCACAAAAGTCGGAAAAATACACTAGCCATAGTGTTAAAACAGAAAAATGGGCCAACCATAAACGGGCAAAATACCTACCGACTGAACTTTCCTAAGAATATATCGATAGGGATGGTTCCCTGGACTGGTTCAAAAGAGGATCCCTTCATTACGACCAAAAGAGATTGATATTGGCTGCACAAGACCAGGGCCTCATGACGAATGCCTTCAAAAAGATAAGTGGTCTAAGCAATAATAATAAATGTAAGTTCTGCAACACTGAGGTTGAGAGTGTGGGCCACCTGATCTCTAGTTGCAAAATTTTCCTTGGAGATGATTATTATACAGATCGCAATATTGGAGTTTACAAATACCTTCATTGGAAGATATGTAAGAAACTAAACATTCAGTGTAGTAAAAAATCCTGGGAACGAACAGTTGGGAATGACAAATATACCATTCACTATGACTGTATAATTCCTACTGGTACATATGTAGAAAACGCAGCTGCTAAACCAGATATAGTGATTTGGGACAGAGTAAATAATAGAGGTCAGTGTATCCAATGATACCGGGCTTAACAGAGCTGAGAGGAGAATGATAACAAAGTAACAAGAACTAACAAGTATGATATGAAACAAAATTGGAAATTAAAAGACGTTTCAATTATACCAATCATCATAAGAGCAACTGGGCTTATAAAAAAGAACTTTAAAAAGTACTTAGCAAGCATACCCGGTGAACCAAGTGAAGTGAAATACAAACGATTGCACTGAAAGGAACGACTAGAATCCTAAAAAGATCTCTTGGTTTGACTCACTAAAATAGGGGTAAATGTTAGACATCTGGTTGCATGTCCCACCCCCTAGAAAAAAAAGATGAGACACTTTACAGTGCAAGCTGACCCAGTCACACAGTTTGACACATGTCAAAACATGTCACCATTCCAATATCTGTTGTCCACTCATCGCTAGACAGATAGATAATTAGACAGATAGATAATTAGTTAGATAGATAGATAAACAGATAACAGACAATGCTTTCTACATAAACATTATCTAACACACACACACACACACACACACACACACACACATATATATATATATATATATATATATATATATATATATATATATATATATATATATCAGGGGCGGAGATGGGACTAGTGCCACTCGTGCCCGGCACGACCAATAATTCGGTTAATGTTATTCAAAATGGATTAAAAAATCATCCATTAATTTCAAGCAAACATACTTAGTCTGATCTCAATTAAATTACATACCTATTCAAGTTTCGATAACTAAGTAGCAAAAAATTCATAAATATATCTGGGAATAATACAAGGATGCTGTTTTGAACGGGTTGTCTTTGTCCGGCCACCGCCAGATTCATTGAAAACTCCATAACAGCGGCTATGACGTTGAACGTCCGTAATTCGTGCCAAGCCAAACCTTTACTCGTAATAATCATAATGTTAGAGAAATCCAGATTTTTCTGTAATCACCCGCAAAGTGAAGCCCACTTATAGTGCCTAAAATATTTAGCACGATCGAGCCTGCTGATGTCTGTTTTAGGAAGAGGATGAGGGACCGAGAGAGAGAGGGGGGAGAGAGAGATCTCTAGACACATACATACGCATAAACACATGAAGAATGATTACTACTACTGTTGCAATATGTAGTAGCACGAATAGTTCTGTGTAAACATAACCACGCGTGTAAGTTATTGTTTCATTAATTAATAAAGAACAGGTTTTGAATAAGAGTGAATTTGTTTTTTTGAGGAATTTTTTTTTCGTGAATTTTGAATCATAGAAATCTACGAAAAATACGGGTTTTAAGTCATTTTATATTAATACTAAGAAACCCGTCAATCCAATAAACCTTCGTAGAATTCCGTAGTGATACGTAAATACTTTGTAATTTTTTTCATAAAAACCCTGTATGTAACTTTTCTTGCTGCATCCATCATTTCACAGCTATTTAAACCCAACTTTATTCATCAATATTACCTTTTATTCTATGGGAAAATTTAATCGCCGTTTTTGGAGAACATTACTTCAGTTGCCGAAATATTTCAGTCGTTTCACTACATTCAATTTTACCACGGACTTTATTTACAAATTCTTTGTATCTATTGCTAACCTGGTTAGTTGTCATTGTCATCAATTTCTTTATTCTAATAAACACATTTTTCTACTCATAGTAATGAATATCTCTTTTCTTCTATACTTTTGAAAGGGAAAAAATATCTTATCTACTGTATCAACAAGACCACAAATTATATAGTATCTTGATTGTTCACAAAAAAACAAAAACAAACACCATGCAAGGTACGTTAGTCAATCTGTGCTATGCAATGGAGAATCACGCAATAGCAACTATGATTACTTATTTGGGTCCACGGACCACGGATTGGGAACTAAAGTTGACAAAGGGCAGGGGGGGCGGCACGACAAGCAATAATAGGCTAGAGTCGCCACTGATATATATATATATATGACTTGGATGCCATCAGCTAGAATCAAAACTATCACATACAACTCTCCACCGTTATTCCTTAGCCTCTGAGCCTGAGAAAAATATATTTCAAATTAATTAACTGCATGCATAGTGAGAAAAATATATATTTAAAATTAATTAACTATATGCATAATGAGAAAAATATATCCATTGAAAATTTTGAAATCAAGGAAAAAGTTTCTTAATCTTAAATATATTGCAATAAACAAGTCAGGTTACTTTTCTCTGAATTAGAATAAAAATAAAAAGGAAAAAAACACAATTGCATCAATTGAACAAGAAATTTATTTTAAAAAGAGACAATACATACAGGCCCGAATGCGATTGATAAAAAGGAATATTTAACACAAAAAAGTACTCACAGTTTTTAGTTTTTGCAGAAACAACAATTAAGGATCAATGCTTTGGATGTTTTGTGTATTTTCTTTGCTTCGTTCTATTTTTTTAAGCAGACAACATTTTGTTTTAGCATAAAGATCTCTTTTTATGACTTTGAGAAAACTCTACAAGGAAAGATGCAAACAATTTTTTTATAAAAGAGTTCTTATTTTCTTTTCTTCTTATAATTTGTCGGAAAATCTATTAAAAATAGTTCCTTTGGTTTTTTTTCTTTTTATGAAATCTTGCCAGACTGAGAAAATTTAAAGAAAAAACAGTTCAGTGGCGATTTTTTAATAATCTGAAAAGGAAAAATACTGAAAAACCTAGCTTAAAATAGCTAAATATAGCTTTTTTTCTTTTTTTTTTTACATAGGTATCACCACTTATCAAGGCCAAGAGGCCACTCAAGGATAAGGGTTAAAGAGTGTACAGTAGACATTGGACAATATAGTAATCATTAGTAATGAAAATTTGGTAAATTTGATAACTTATATAGAACGGCTCATCAAGAACTTATTTACGTTAGACTTGAACACAACCATATTGTAGTCAGCCGGAAAGCAGGAAAACGGAATTCCACAGGCGTGCAGTTCTAAGAAAGTACTTTTGTTCATGGAATCTACGTTTAGGTTTAGGCACAGATAAAGAGTGGGGGGAATTATTGATAGTGTGTACAGCTAGACGAGTGTTTCTTGTGAAAGTTTGGCGAGGGGGGACCATAGATTGAAGCTCAGTTGAACACCTTCCATGAAAATAACGATACATCAGATACAAACTCGCAACATTTCTTCTGTGAGATAGAGGTTGCAAGGAAGAGAAAAGGACATCTCCTACGAGGCTACGAAGTTTATTTTGAACTCTATCAAGGCAGGACAAGTCCTTTCTAGCAGCTCCTGCCCAGATGTGGCAACAATATTCCATCCTTGGACGTACCTGGCTCTTATATAGATAGAGAATATCATCAGCAGTGAGATATTTACTGGATCGCTAGAAAGATTCCACCATTTTTCCAGCGGCCTTGGCAACAGATTTGATGTCCGTGTTCCATTTAAGATCAGGAGTAAAGGTCAAGCCCAGAAGCTTGTCAAAACTTGAGGCCTCCTGAAGACGAGAGCCATTCATTTCAATTGATGCCAGATGTGGATCAGAATGTTGATGATGTAAATATTCTTATTTTTTTCTTTGAATTTATATAACGAATTAAAAATTATTTGAGCTCAAGAAACCTTTCATTAACTTTCTTTTTAGAAAATACTCTGAAACAATCTTTTCGCTTCATACTCTTATGTATATTTTTTGTTATTATTTATCTTTACGATAAATAATTGATACTCTTTTAATAATTTAGTCACACAGACTGTTGAATTGTTATATGCGTGTGGGTGTGTTGATGCTTGAATTATTAGCAAAGACGGTTAGATGAACAAATGATTTATTAATATATATATATACATAAGGAAAAGATATACACATGTTAACTAGTCCATGTCCGAGCGGGAAGTGAGGTCATTGTATATATTCATACGCCAAGGGGCCACAGCTGTTGTGCGTACTTAAAACGTTTACGTAAAACTGTTGCTGGTTTCCATTTCTCTGATTATCTAGCATTCGAACATTTTGTCCAGGGACAAGTGCTGGTAAATCATGAGCTGTTCTGTCATGATACATTTTCTGCATATCTTGTCTATGTTCTAGTTGTTCATGTATATGTTCTAGTTGTTCATGTCTATGTTCTAGTTGTTCATGTATATGTTCTAGTTGTTCATGTCTATGTTCTAGTTGTTCATGTATATGTTCTAGTTGTTCATGTATATGTTCTAGTTGTTCATGTATATGTTCTAGTTGTTCATGTATATGTTCTAGTTGTTCATGTATATGGTCAGGGTTGAGAAATCTGGGATTTGGAATTTTCGCAATCATATTTGATCCCATAATGCGGTTGTTTAAAAGTTCACCAGGGCTTAGTAACTTGTGACTGATTGGTGTTGTTCGTAGGCATAGCATTGCTAAATTAGGGGCTCTGCCTGTTTGCTTTGTCTTGATTAGTGTTATTTTAACTGTTTGGATTTGACGTTCAACAAAGCCATTAGATCTTGGGAAATTTGGGGATAACGTTATGTGGTCAAACTGCCATTGTTGGGCAAATTCTCCGAATGCTTCACTGGAATATTGTGGTCCGTTGTCACTAATGACTCTGGTGGGAATACCATGCTCAGAGAAAATCTGTTTAATTGCTGAGATGACCATGTTGCTTGTAGTTAAGCTAGTCATTTTCCTTATGATTGGGAATTTGCTGTAGTAATCAGCAATTATCAGATATTCTTGATCATTACAGTGAAACAAGTCAGTTCCAACAACTTCCCATGCTCTGCTGGGGATGTCATGTTGATGTAGAGTTTCCTTTGGTTGTGCTGGAAGATTTTCTTGACATATTGAACATTTCTTGATCATGTTTTCGATATCAGAATTAATCTTCTCCCAGTATACAGCATCCCTGACTTGAAGACGTGTCTTTTCAATACCTTGATGGCTGTAATGAAGCTGGTCTAAAATAGTTTTCTGTTGGGTTTCTGGGATAATAATCCTTGACCCCGTCATGATGATACCATCATTGACAGATAGTTCATCTCTGTATGACCAGTATGACCGTATTGCTGGCGGTACTTCCTTTATTGAATCTGGTCATCCTGTTGTTATGATTTCTTGCAGCTGATCAAGTACTGGATCAGCCTTTGTTTCCTTTTTTATCTCGTTCAGGCGCTCACTCCTGAATCTCACCAAATCGACTTGCACATCTGTGTTTTCAGTGCTAGGGAGACGACTCAGAGTATCAGTTAGAGTCATTTCCCATCCTGGTATGTACTCTATTTGCATCTGATATCCCTGTAACTTGATCAGCATTTGCTGCAGTCTAGGAGGTGCACTAGTCAGTGGCTTCTGTAAAATCATGATTAGTGGCTTATGATCGATGAGTACCTTAAATTTACGGCTGTATAGGTATATGTGGAATCTTTGGACCCCAAATACAATTGCAAGAAGCTCTCTTTCTATGCATGCATAACGCTTTTCAGTCTCTGTTAGAGACTTTGATGCATATACAATAGTTTTTTTTGTTTTGAATAAATGCAGTTCCGAATCCTTTTAAACTTGCGTCCGTTCGTAGTGTTGGTATTTCAGTTGTGTTAAAATATCTTAACATAGAATTTTACCTAATTGCTGTTTGGAGTTTTTCAAAACATACCTTCCCAAAGAAAGGGTGCATCCTTCTTTAATAGTCCTCTTAAAGTGTGTGTCTTATCAGCAAGGTTAGGAATAAATGGTGACAAGTATGTAATAAGGCCTAAGAATTCTTGTAGCTCTTTCTTCAGGTTGGGTATGGCATGTTTTGTAGATCTTTGAGCTTTTTTTTGGATCTGGACTGACACCATTTTCACTATAGATCATCCCAAAGAAGGATATGCTTTTTGATTTGATTTCACATTTTGTAGAATTGAACACGAGACTATTATTAGCAGCAACTTGCATGAGCTTTTGTAGAATCTGGTTGTGTTTTTCATCGGTTTTACTATCGACAACAACATTGTCAGGGATTCCCACTGCACCATCAACTTGTTCAAATATCTGGTCCATCTTCATTTGGAAAATATCTGGCGATACACTCAATCCAAATGGTAGTCTCTGAAAACAGTACCTACAATAAGGAGATTGGAATGTTGTTAGTAGTTGCGACTCACGGTCCAGGTGTAGCGACCAATAACCAGCTTTAGCGTCCAGTTTAGAAAATAGCTTGGCACCTGCAAAATGGTGTGTTATCTCTTCCACTGTAGGAATGGCATGATGTGGTCTTTTGAGTTGTGTATTCTGGTGTTTTGGGTCTAAACATATTCTCAGGCTTCCATCTTTTTTATGTGAGTATGCTAAACCCGAAACCCAGTCTGTTGGTTCTGTCACCTTTTTGATAATATTGTTTTCGACTATGTTATCAAGTTCCTGCTTTATCTTGTCTTTTAGAGCAATTGGTGTTTTTCTAGGTGCATCGATGTGCGGCGATATGCTTTTGTTGAGTGATAGTTGGACAGACCCTGGCATGGAACCAATTTTATCAAACTGATCTGGGTGCATCTGCATCAGGTCTTTTATTGTATTGACTGATGTTGCAGCAGGAGGCTGATGTCTATCCCCTTTCTTGATTGTGCAGTGAAGGGTGACTAATTTGAGCTGTTCTAGTGAGGGTAATCCTAGAACTGCTGGTTCTTGTACGTCTACAATGTAAAAAACACTGTTGTGCTAGTGTAACAGGATTGACTTGAGGGAGCGATTTGCTCCCCATTGGGGAGGTTGAGACCCCCTAGGACCTGAGAAAGACCAGGTAAATATGCTAAGATTGTCTAATTGAATTCCGGACAACGGCAAATATAAAAAATACTTGAATTAAAATATGTAGATATATATTTCTTTTATTGTTAAAGCCAGATATATATTTTATTGTTGAATGAGAATTGTACCGGTTAACCTCGAGGATACCTGTTTTCAGACGAGGACTTTCTGAATGATGGTATTGAAGTGAATTCATTTTGTGAAGCTGATTTCATTTTGGTCTCAGATTTAAAAAATTCTAGACCATGGCTGAACTGCACTCACGCAATTCGAATCTGGGGTTGCTCTGATTGGTTGGGTGGACCGTCCACCTCAACCCGGACCTTACTATAAAAGCCAATACTGGCTCGAAAATAGACAGATTTGTGCCAATCTCGAGAGAAACCGGTTCCGAACGACTGACCCCCCTCTCCATCCACCTGAGTGATGAGAAGAGATTTGTGGAATTTAAAATGTGTTAAGAACTGAACGTGTATATATATGTAAAAAGAATTGTAATTTTTGTGAAATTAATTTTTAGTAGATAGAAAACCCTGATTCGTCCGTCTTTCTTTCTAACGCATGCAGCTTCACGTTTTTGCTTTCAGCAGAATTTCTCACAGAGGCGTTTAGAATTTAATGTGGAGGTCTCTCGGACGTCTAGACATCACGAGCCACATTTCCAAAGGAAGTCGGGAAGGTCAGTTGCTTGACCTGAGCAGGAGAGACAGGCTACACCAGTCTGTTCCATTGTATTTGCATGGCATATTGATGCTACCATAGCATTTTATCGGGGTACCACTATATGCTATTAGTTTGTTTTTCCTTGTTTTGTTTTTTATGTTTGGGAAATCATGGGTATCTAATTTCTCCGGGAACATTCTACGATATGTAGAGACTGGTAATGTGTTACCTTGGGCTCCTGTATCAATTTTCACCCGCAACCTGTTGACTCCATTTCTGCTAGGCAATTTAATATTTATATACACAAAAACTTCGTCTCTCTGGGTGATAGAGAACGTTTTGATGCTGTTAAAAGTAAGGCTTTCAAGTTTTTCATCTATTCCTTGAGTATTTCATATTGCATCAGCTTGGATGGACTGCCTTTTCTTGGACTGGTCTCTCCAATATTGTGGTTGATACTCCGGCTTTGTCTCTGCTTCGTGACTTTGATCCATATTTTGTTCCACATGCTGGACAAGCTTCAAGACGAAGTTCATGGCTTCTTCCACAATTAAAGCAGTTGTTTAATTTCTTAGAACTTTTTGCTGTTCTTATCGTCTGGTGCTACTATTTCCGTTGCTATTTAACAAAATACTGAGTTGTTTTAGATGTATGTTAGAAGCTTCATACATTTTTCCGATGCGAATAGCTTCTTCTAATGTTAGGGTATTGTCTTTTCCCAACAACTTCTTTTAGACATCTACAAGTGGAGTGTTGGCGATAATAAGTTCAATTATACGTTGTTGTTGTTGTTGTTGTTGTTGTTGTTGATCCGACTCGCATAACGAACATTTTTGTGTGAGTCGTCTGTATCTATTTACGAAATCATCCAACGATTCATTTTATTTTTGTCTATTTTAATCGATTCACTTTAAAATTCTCTTTTGGCTCGAACTGTTCTATGAATCGATTAAATATAAATTCAGGAGAGTTTTTTTTCTTCTTCCGATAATGTCCGGGTATTAAATCTTCTAAGTCCCTCATCCCCGATTTGCAGTAAAATATAACTTATTTGTTGTTCTGTTTTTATTTTATTAAGAATAAAATACAGTTGCAAACGTTGTTTGAAAAGTGTGAAAGTTTCTGCCGGGTGTTCTGTTTGCCAATTCATTGAGGGAATATCGTTTCGAGACATCGTAATATACACAGTAATAACAAAAAGAGATAATAGCAGTAGCAACAAGTTTTAAAAAATTGGCGTCGAGAAATACGAGAAGTTAAGTTACACGGAGTGTAAAAGAAAAGTGAATCCTAATACCTGATAAATACCTGTATTCTGTGAAAAGACTTTTTTTTTTCTTTCTCATTTTTTTCGGCTTCCAGACGAGATATTTTTAATTGTTTTCAAAAGAATGTGTGTTTTCCGTTGTTTGTTTTTCCCGTCACGTCTTGTTTTTTTTTGTTTTTTTGTTTTTTACCAAATTTACTTTTTAAAATGCTCATCGTTGCCACCATGTTGAAATGTTGTGTGCGTGTGGGGGTGTTGATGCTTGCATTATAGCAGAGACGCTTAGATGAGCAAATGATTTATTAATATATATATACATAAGGAAAAGATATGTAGAAAATGTGTAAGGAAAGTCCTTTAAAATTACTGCGCCCTCTGTAGATGTATAAGGAAAATCCTTTAAAAGTACTGCGCCCTCTGTAGATGTATAAGGAAAATCCTTTAAAAGTACTGCGCCCTCTGTAGATGTATAATGTTGCAGCAACGTAAAGCAATTCAATAACCAGTAAACACCGGTTCTGCACGGAATCCACCTAGCAAGGTACCTAGACGGACGCGAACGGTTACTCAGAACGGACCCAACAATCGGTTACTCAGAACGGTCCCAACAACGGTAAGATATGCTCACACCCACACGGCACGAGAAGCAACAGCAACACGATTCCCGACCAAGTCAACCATCGCTCTCCCAACGTCTTTCAATCACCCGCTTTTATGGCCGTTGCAGGCCGGCTAAATTTGCATATTGCGAGAATTCATGTGACTTTGCGAGATATCATCCTTTACAAAAGACGGCGGTCGCCATCTTGATCTTTCTTTCTCTATTTTCGGTCGGCGATGCCGAGCCGGCCCCGAGGTAAGTCTTTCCTTTTCGTCCGTCTCTCTTACGCACCCACACAACACACAAACACACGGGCGCTTGTCTCCTGGATGCACATTACAAGATATACGCATGTTAACTAGCCCATGTCCGACCGGGAAGTGAGGTCATTGTATATATATATATATATATATATATATCATACGCCAAAGGGGCACAGCTATTGTGCGTATGAAAGTAGTTCGATAATATTACTAGACAGACTTTTACCTGAAAGATAAGAGTTCCCTCTGAAAACTTCATTAAAGGTTTACTGAAAATATTTTTTAATATTTTGGATCTTTTCCAAAAGATTTTAAAACAATATTGCAATTTTTCTTAATATTTGACTCACTCCCAAAATATTAAATTCTTTATTCAGGGTAATTTGCCGGTAAAAGGTGTTTTACGAAAAGATATCAAAAGCTCAAATAAATAAATTTTGAGATCAATCATCTCGATTTAATACTTTTTTTTTTATTTCTTCTCGATATTTCGAATTTATTTAAAAGGAGAGAAAGATTTTAATGAAGAAGCATTTTTAAAAAGATGGAAATGTTTCTCTGGAGACTATAAAAAAGCTGAATTCATTTGCTCAGAAATATTTTACAATCTGACATTTTTCGCTAATTTTACTAATCAGGAAAACGCCGATGGTCTTTGTTTACATAACGTGACACAAAACAGCCAATGAGAAGGTACCAAAAAGATCATCTGCCGAATTGAATAATTTGTCAAAAATCATTTCGAAAAATCCGTTCTAGAATAAATTTTACAAACTTTTCTTATTTTTCTAAGCCCTTCTATTTTAAATAAAATAAGCCATTTCGAATAAATTCTGAAGGTATCAATATATTCAATTATTACGAAAAAAAAAACAGCAAAGTTCGCTTACAATATTTTAAAAATTGCAAACATTAATCAGAAGCGACCTTTCGCCATTGTTTATTTATTATTTAAATTAAATTTGGAAAGGGCACGTCCATACGCAATATATATATATATATATATATATATATATATATATATATATATATATATGCATAGATCATCGTATAACGATTAGATCACTGTCTGACTGACGTAAAGAACATTTTAAAAAAATTATATGTTTAAATTCAACGTTATTTCACGCTGCTAATGGTAGCCGAATTGATACGGTCTTTGTTAATCGAGCCAGAGATGGCTCGTGTTGCCGAGTTCGAATCTGTCGACTGGTGTTAATCGTGACACTCTGCAATGAAGATTCCCGAAAGGATGAAACACTAGTGTCTGTAGGTATTTAATTATTATAGTAAAAAATAATTATATATATATATACCAGTGGTGAAAAAACCGGACTAGAGTGCTCAATGCGTAGCCAGAGCAGTATATAGGAAATTTATTACTGTGAGTCCAGAATGAGTTTACATATTGTTTCAGCTAGAGGAAAATCCTCAAAAAGAAGAGGAAATATCCAACTAGCATCGTCAGAATTCATAGATGGACTACTCATGACATCACGTTCTATAAGACAGTGGTATACAATGGCATTAAAGGTAAGAGAAAGAGAGTAGTAAAAAAAATATGATTTAAGTTTGATTCTAAAATAATAAACAAAGAAACTGTTGATAAATGTAATTTGAAGATGATTACAACATCATTAGACTTTAATATTCTCCCGGTAATTTAACATTGATCGACTTACCTCTAAATCGCTTTTCGACTTGTTGGTTTTAGCTAATTGCAGCTGTAAGTCGACAATAACCTTTATACGTTTTGTTTACTTTTTGAAAAGAATATATACTGAGTGACGTTATATAGGGTGTCACATAAAACCAGTTCCTTACAACTGCTACTGGAATTTGTGTGTTGAATCTACACTTGACACCACACGAAACTGTTGGTCGATCTCTGCTAACAAGCATAAATTAGGTCAGTTGTCGTTCCGTGCGAGTTATAATTCTTTGAATCTGGCTCAAGAAAATTACTTTTCAGGCGTTCTGATAACATCGTTTGTTCATGATTATCTTTGTACAAACAAATATGTGTAATCAAAGAAACGTTTATCAAACTGATGAGTGTATTCAGTAACATCACCGGATAAAGTATGCGTCGCTTGGTAGACTCTTGGGTGTGTTTCAATGGGAAAATAAAAAAACATCCATCACAGCTTCGAGCCCTGAGATTTCAAACTGTTTTCGGAAAGGAAAGATGAGATTTACAGACAAAACACATCTTTTTCATAAACATATTTCATTAATGGTAAATCAGTTTAATCGGTTCATGATTCTTTCGAGAATGATGCCAGACTGTAATGTAGATAACAGTTTGCCCCAAACATGTTGATGTGGAAAAAATAAATGAAAGGATGACTTATCGGATTTTATAAGGCACACCTTGATGTAAGGGTGATGTGGATTAGTCAAAAGGAGTACCCAACCGCCGCTCCTTATGAGTCACGTGAGCTACAAATCCTCAGGGGCTGTCGAAAGTTTTTCTCCGACCGTGACAGAAGAACCAAAAACTGCACAATGCTAGAAATGCGTGCATTTACAAAAAAGAAGTACAAATTTGCAAAACACTTTACCGTACAATTACCTTTTACTATTTTGTATGTCATTTTTTTGTATTTGTCTAAGAAAAATCGCTCCATTAATAAACACGGTTGGTGTTCTTTTTCTTCCAATGCTCTCAATTCAACTTAAACATATCTCGTTTTTTATTAAGGTATAAAAAATCTTTACAACTTTCCTTACGTGGCCAACTGTATGCGAGTTACGTATCTCGTTAACTCCTTCTTGACAATCAGTAATAGTCTCGTTATTGTTTTCCACAAATCACAGCTTCATATGCCTTATACCCGCCTTTCTCCACGAAGTTCACTTATTGAAAAGCCAAAGGTTGTTTCAATATTATCGCCCGTCTTAATGCGTGTATTACTACTAGTTTCTGTATCGTTCCATACCTTGCAAATTTATAGTTTGTATACTTATTTATCTACGAAAATCAGATTGCGTTAATTCCAGACGCAACAGACAGAATGTTGTTATTAAATGTCTAGGTTGTTTTCCTGTGTACCGTTGGCAGCTGACATGCACATATTTTTCTTGATAAGTTTATATTTTTTAACTTTTTATTTTCTTATTCTTTATTTTACTTTCTTATACTTTGTCGTGTTAATTTATTTTGATAAAAAATCTTTAAGTTTTATAGAGGTAATTTTTAAATTTGACGGCTTTGTGATATTTCTAGTTCTATTTATTTTATTTTTTATCAGCAGTTTTATATATTTTATATATATTTTTTATTAATTCATGCTTTCGTTTCACTTTCATCCTTTTCCTTCCTTTTATCGTTTTCTTTCTTTTCTTTTTTTACTTTTTTCCTTTTCCTTTTTCTTTCTCCTCCCATCTTTTTTTCCGCTGATTTTTTTCTTTTTTTTTATTTCGATACAAACCTTAATTCCCACTCCTTTTTGCCGTCTCCTTCACAGATTTTCAAGACCGTTTTTTTTTATTCTTAACATGATGTGACCTTCTGATTATTTTTTTCTGATGGCTGAATCCATGAATAATTTTCTTTGCGGACTAAAGTTTTTTATAAGCAATATCGCCTTATCGGTTTCTAGTTACCTGTGACTGGCTGACCGAAACAACACATGGATGTGTAGCGACATATTAATGCTTATGTAAAACAAATAAAAAGAGTATATATATATAAAATATATTTGTAGTCATTGACATACAGTCCTGTTTCGTTGTATCACAACTCATCAGTTCCGCTAGACTACCATCTCTCTCTCTCAAGCTAAGGATCGAACCTAGAACCGTCGTGTTGACAGTAGGCAGTTCTACCCCTCGACCACGGAAGCGATACCCGCAACTAATCTGCCGGAATGTCTATTTAAATAAACATCCGTCCGTTACTTGCACAGTGCTCAAACACTTGTTTGTAAACAAACCGCGAGCTTCGCATTTTTCAGCCAAAGTAATATATATATACACACACTATAAAAGTAATGGCGCGTATGTCAAACAATATACAATGGAAGAGATTTTAGGAAGTTGAGTTAGTGCTTTTCGGGCACTTCCTAATAAAATAAATAATTCAACACAAGCTACTGAATAAACGAACAAACAACTTCATAAAATTTAACAAGGAAAATGTTTATTGATGCGAGTCAGGGTAAGATGCCAAAAAGATATAACTCGGATAAAACTTGTCTGCCTGTGCCCGGTAGTTATTCTCAAGTGGGAACCGTCGATACCGGTGTAGGCAGAGAGAGAGAGAGAGAGAGAGAGAGAGAGAGAGAGAGATGGGGGGGCCGCTCTTTTTTCTCGTCCGGAACGGAAACAGTTAAAGTTCCTTAGAGGGTAAGGAATGTCCCTGCGCTATGCCTCTGATTGGTCAGTATGTGCCATATCGCACAGTCAGGGGAGGCACTGACGCACAATAAAAAGAGTTCTATTTGTTTCCGCTGCAAGATTGAAAGTGATGAGCAGAATATATGAGATGCTTTACTGGGTAATTTAACTGAAAATTCCGGCCAAATAAAACAATTAAAATAAACGTTTTTCAAACATAGTCTAATCTGTATATTAATAGGATAGTGCGTGTGTTATTTATTTTGCGTGCCACGCTTACGTCTAAGTGACTGCTGTTTAATTGTTATGAACTTCCAATTCTTGTAATAAATAATTTTTTCCAAAAATTCTTCATAAGTTTTGGTTTCGGTTTCGAATATAGCTGATGACACTCCAGTAATCTATTTTTTTATAAATAATGTTATCAAGAATTCTTCTAATGTTTTGGTTTCGGTTTCGATTATAGCTGAAGGAACTGAATTTATATATATATATATATATATATATATATATATATATATATATATATATATATATATATATTAGAAGTTTTGATTGCGGTTTCAGTTCAAGTTGATGCACCCAAGTCATATGGATACATTTTTATATATTTTTAAAATCGCAGCTTTATAATATGTAACAATCGATAGAACATTAACTCTATAATGCCCCATCGACGAAATGTAGTATCCCTCTGCCTGTTCTACAATTACTTTAACGGTGAATACTGCAACGAACTGCAAGCACTTGTACCCCCTCGACGTAAATACCCCCGACAAACCCGACAAGCAGAAAAATCCCACCCCTTCACAGTTAAGATCCCTAGATGTAAGAGAGGCTTCTACTCCAGTAGTTTCTTCCCTAGAACCGCTAGACTTGGGGATTCCTTTCCGGGTTCCTGCTTCCTCAACTGTACTGACATGCAGAAGTTCAAGTGTAACGTAAACCGATATCTTGCTGTCCAACTCCCCACATAGTACCTCTGTAGCTTATGTCCTTGATAGTAGCCCCGTACATTAAAGTGGTAATGTGCCTTGTTTGGGGTGAAAATGTAATAATAATAATAATAATAATAATAATAATAATATATATATATATATATATATATATATATATATATATATATAGGAAATCTGCAAGAATTAAAACATCATATTCAAGCGTACTTTACCACCGGGCTGCTAGCTTAGATAAATTCGTTTGCAGTTTTAACAAAAGAGCTACAATAACATCAGAGCGTCTCCATTAACGTTTAACATCTACAGAATGCCAACATAAATATATTACATATGAATGAGTCCCCTGCTGAATTTCCACAGATCCCGCTATAATAATAATAATAATAATAATAATAATAATAGTAATAATAATAATAATGGTAATAATAATAATAATAGTAATAATAATAATAATAGTAATAGTAATACTAATAAAAATAATAGTAATAATAATAATAATAGTAATAATAATAATAGTAATAATAATAGTAATAATAATAATAGTAATAATAATAATAGTAATAATAATAATAATAATAGTAATAATA